>NW_026533121.1:0-26479 GCF_026283585.1 Hylaeus volcanicus | reverse complement strand
GATCCCTGCGCAGCACCCGCAGTGATCGATCGTTCACGGAGCCCGTCGGACGTCTCGTACAACAGCTTTGGGTCCCGAAGATAATCCGCCATCACTGACAGTAGATACTCCGGGAGCCGAAACGTTGTTTCCAACGTCTCCAACATGTCTGTCCACCGTGCCGTGTTGAACGCGTTCCGTACGTCCAGCGTCACCAGCAGGACGACGGGTCTCGCGGCGTGGCAAGCCGTGTCGGCGACGCGTACAGCGTCTACCACGCGCGGGATCGCGTTCACGGTGGACCTCCCTTTTCGGAAGCCGTACTGGTGGTCCGAAAGGCCTCCAGCGGCCAAGATCGCCTCGTGCAACCGGGGTTTCACCAGTCTCTCCATCAGCAGCCCGCTTGTGTTTAGCAAACACAGCGGACGATACGATGACGGAGATCCTGGTTCCCCTTTCCCCTTGCTGATCAACGCGAGCCGAGCGAACTTCCACTGCGCCGGGAAAATACCCGTGTACAAGCACGCGTTGTACATGCGCAGCAGAAGATCGGGACACCTTTTCGCAACCACGCGCAGGGCCTCGGACGCTATGCCGTCCGGCCCAGGAGCCTTGCGGGGCTTCATAGACCCGGCCGCAACAGCGAGTTCCGCCGCCGTGAACATTGGGACGTCCGCCCCTGCCACCGGATCGAGATCGTGTCTCCTCACCGGATGTGCAGGGAACAGAGCGTCCACAATGCTCCGCATTCTGGTCGCGTCCAGTTCCGGGCTCGCGGACAACCCACCGAGTCTTCGGGTGACGAGTTTGTACCCGTCGCCGAACGGATCTCGGTTAAGGTCGTCGCAGAGATCGCGCCAACACCGCGCTTTACTCTGCTTGATCGCACGAGTTAAGGCTTTCTTGGCCGCCTTGTAGTCCTCCGACAGCGCGGCGGCCACCGGTCGACTTCGAGCTCGTTGAGCTCGTCGCCGGAGCCTCAGGGCTTCTCTCCTGAGGGAGGCGATCTGGTCGGTCCACCAGTACGCCTGCCGCCGGCCGGAGAATGGCCTCCTCCTTGGCATTGACTCGTCGCATTCCCGTCGGATGAGGTTAAGGGTGCCGCGCACGATGGCTTCGGCACCCGCTCTATCGGACGGGTCACGCGGGGTCTGCGGCACGGCCTCCACGCCCGCCTGGAGAGGCGTAGAGCCTATCCTCATCCAGGCGAGAGGTGACGTATCCTCTCGGGCGTCTAATCCCCGGAGGCCGCCCTTACCGCTCGCCGATCAACTGGAAGGTGATGTAGCTATGATCGCTACCGGTGAAATCACCAATCACCCTCCAGTTCGCCGCTCTCTGGACCAGATCCTCAGACACCAGGGTGACATCCGGTATCGAGTCTCCGAATCCAGGGCGTCGGTACGTCGGCGTTGACCCCACGTTCAACACGACGAGTCCCAGTCTTGGGGCCATCTCGACCACCAACCTTCCCCTCGTGTCGGTGCGAGGCATCCCCCACTCGCAGGCTCGGGCGTTGAAGTCACCAGCCACGACAAGCCCACCGGACTTGTCGCGTAGGGTGTCCTCCAGCACGTCGAGCTTTCCCCGAAATTCGGAGATGCTATCATTCGGGGACAGATAGCAGCTGACGTACGTGAGGACACCGCTGGTGACCCAGACGTGTCCCGCGGCAGCCCCGTGAGAGTCTATACGGACTCTTCGTAGATCCGTGATCCACACTGCCGCGGTGCCGAGATCATCCCTGAACCAGGTGGAGCAGTCCCGATCGCGGTACTGCTCGCTTGCGATGACGACCGCAGCTCGCTTCTCCATAGCGAACTGCGTTAGCAAGTCATCGGCAAGTCGACACCGGTTCAGGTTTCCCTGGAGGATGCTTACCGTGGCCGCGAAGAGGGCTTACCCTTCTTCGCGGCGAGGATCTCCCGGAAGATCCGGCACTTCCCCGAGCCCGCGTAGTGGTCCGTCGTCGCGTCCTTTATCCCCGCACACAAATGGCAGTGGGGGGTGGCCTCGCACGCCGCCGCCTTGTGGCCATCCTTGCCGCACCTGCGGCAAGCGTTGCTCCGGTCCGGGCCTTTACACTCTCTACGAGTGTGTCCGTAGCCCAGGCACCGGAAGCACCGCTGGACCTCCGTCCAGCGCGGGATGCGGCAATTGACCCAGCCGATCTTGAGCTTGGCGGCGGCAAGGAGCTTAACGGCAGCTCCTTCGCCAAGCTCCACCACGGCCTTCCGCAGCTCTCGGGGGTTCGTCGCGAGAACGGAGACGCGGATTTCCTCCGGCGACTCCCCTGACACCCGCGCGACCGCGTCCATGACCTCTCCTGAGGTCGTGACGCAATCAAGATCGAGAATTTCGATCGTCGCGCGGGGTTTCAGGCCCCGTACTGCCGCGGTGTCCCCCACCGCCGTCCGGAGCGCGGACTGGAACCTGGCGCTGTCCCCACATCGCCCAAGCTCCAGAAGGACGGCCCCTTCCCGCGTCCTCCTTATTTGGCGGACCTACGTGTCCGCTTCCTCCGGCCGGACCTGGCGTCGTATCGCGCCCACAATGGACGCGTACGTCGTGCCCTCGGCCGGCTTTAGAAGGACAGCCGTCCCCCTAGTTTTAGGGCGACGGCGCCTTATCCTCCTCTTCTTCTTTCGCCTTTCGTCGACGGCACGCTGCTCCTTTGGAGGAGCAGAGCTCTTCGGTGCCGTCGACGTTGACGGAGGTTTGGCAGATATGTGCCCCTTCTCGCCTCTACGCGGCTTTGGACGTGGGAGTGGAGGATCAGGCGGTTTGTCCGCCCTCTTCTTCCTCCCCACCACCGTGGACCATTTTTCTTGGTCCACGGCCGGCTTCTTTTTCGCCCTGGCAGCCTCTTCCTCTGGGCTGGAAACCACGGCCCTATCTCGTTTCCGATCAGGCCGTGTTCGAGGGGCGGGTGTATTCTCGCCTGGCGGCGCAGTGAGCGTGCCGAGGGCCTGCAGCATGTGGAGGACACGCTGTCTCTCCACTAGCCCGTGGCCCAGTGCGTCCACCGCCTCCGCCAGCTTCTGCATTCCGTCCTTGATGTCCATGCTGACATTCCTCTGTTTGAGGGATGCCTGTCGCATGACCTCAAGGACGGTTTTCATTGCCGCTATTTGCGAGCTCTCCGCTCGCTCAAGGGTCGCCAAAGTTCTAAACGCCCGGTCCCCAACACCGTGGTCGTTGGCATCGGCGCGTTCAGAACTGGCCCCATTTCCTGGCCCACGAATGCCAGGTTTCCGCAGCGGAGATACCTGGCCCGGAACACTTTGTGTCACGGCATCTCCCCCGCTGAGTTGGGGAGATACCGCGGCCGCTTCCTGACGGACAGGGCTCCGAGGCGGCACGAATGGATTATCATCCGTGCCGCGTCGCCTCCGGCGGCCACCGTCCGACGATGTGGACGTCTGTCTCGTTCTCCGAACGGATCCGGAGACGTTCGTCCCTTCACTTGTAGCATTTAATGCTACGCAGGCCAAGTGGTCAACCTGTGTAGCACTGCGGTCGTCAGATAACGACGTCCCGGGGCCCGCTTGCTCACCCCTGACGAACGCCGGTACTGGGGATCCGACCCCCTGCACCGTAGATCTCTCCTCTCTATATGAACTATCCATGATTGGTTTTTGATTCGGGGTTTCCTCCCCTAGTGTTTGGTCCGCGGGAGCTATTTTATTTCACTCCTACCCTCCACGCACTCCGAAGAGTACGTGGCGAGCGTTCCCCCTATCCGCCACCTGGGGACGCGCCGCGTCGGGGTATCACCTCCCCGCCTGACCTGGTCGCCCAGGCCAGGTGCGCGGATTATTATTATTATTATTATTATTATAATTATTATTATTATTATCCTAAATTTTTTTCATAATTTTGAGTGTGATGCGCCGTAGTTGAAAAAATAAAAAACCGATTTTATTAGCTGTTTTGCTGTGTTAGAGTAACTTATATACGGAAATTTGTATACATATTATTATGAAAAAAATTGAGGATACTAATAATAATAATAATAATAATATACACTTCCTGTAATTATATAATCATAGTTCAACTTGGATTTTGAATTGAAATATCTGAAAAAATTATGAAATATGTTACGTATACAGAAACTCGCTGTTTGTTTCCGAAGCTCGCGTTCATCAATTTTATTTTATCTACCCTCCTGGAATTTGGAGCTCGGTCTCCCTGGAGTGCATCCTGCAGCTGCATACTGTTAACATCATCTTCGACTTGCGTTGCGTGGTAAGACTTCTTATCTACCCTTTCCCAGGGAACGCACCTGTTCACCGCAGAGCCACGAAAATCCTAACCGTCAGATTTCCAAATATGGAAATCACCGACGGATCCCCACCAACATTTAGGGGTATATAAACCCACGATTTTCGTTGCTCGGGGGATTAGAACGATAGAGTTACGTAAAGTCACATCTCGTCCATCGTTGCAGAGTGTGCTTTAGTGAGATCGGGCTTCAGTTTCCCTTTCGATCAAGTTAACCTTATAGATCCGCGAAGACGGTTTTCATCTATTACGGCATTTAGAATCACACTCGACCCCCGCATCGCCAGTGCGTTAACACCGTGCAACAATTAGGTAATTAAATTCAACGTTTACTACACACGACCGCGACAACACAACACTGCACATTTGTAACTTAGTATAGTTATTCTGAATATATATTCTTTTGTGTAAATTCAAAGTTTCCTAAGTCAATCACTAAACCTTCACGATATAACAAGCAATCCTAGCCTGTGTAACGATCCCACAACATAATAACTTTGCCGCTCGAGTTATTATTCAATTAAATTAATAAGTTGCGAGGCTTTATCCGCGACGCGTAGTATTCATCAACGGTACGATTTAAGCTCAGTGTATTCGACCCGAATTCCCTAATTCAATCTATCCTGCGGATACCGTTTACTGGGAGATACCGATTCCTGCTAGCTATCTGACTTCGCGCCAGAGTCGCTGCACTTTTCCAACAACTTCACAATTGGAACCTTACCCTACGGTTACCCTTAACTGGGAGATACCGATTCCTGCAGCTATCTGACTTAACGTCCGAGACGTCTGCATTTGTCTCCAATAACCAACAACCAAACACCCTAACCTACGGTTACCCTTTACTGGGAGATACCGATTCCTGCAACTATCTGACTTCACGTCAGAGTCGTCTGCATTGTCTAATCTATCCTCAGCCTTCGGCACCATTGATACACAATAATTAATCGTATTGGTTCAATTCTCAAATCTACCCCACTCGCTGGGCTCACACTCGCGTCGCTATCGCCCTGGCTCGTAACAAAATATGTGACGCGCTAATTGATATATTTCTGATTTTTTTCAAAATTTTGTATGCAATAGGACGAGAGAAATTGGTCAAAAACATGATTTGTTTTTTCTTGTTTACTTGCCCCCCCCCCCCTCCGGTCGAGATAGGCACTTGAAACTTGGCACAGACTATTTTTTTTCGATAACCTATCGAATACATCGTCGCAGATCGAAATCGATCTAAAGGCACTTTTGACCCCCTTATCCGGCTATACCCTTTATATACATTGTTACGTTGGTTATAATAAACACTATCACTTTCTCCTCTTTCCTGGTTGTAAATATTAATCATTTACGAGAAAAATGCTGGCTAATTAATCTCTGAATAATTTTTTACTGATACATATTTTTGTATGTAGATGGAATCCGAAAATAACAATATTGCGCCGACGCCGACGCCAGCGCCAACACCGGCGCCAACACCTTGGTCCGACACCGGACCAGGATAAAAAAAAGAATTGAAGAGTTGGAGAAGAAAATGGTAAGTTACCCTAAATATATTTGAATTACATCAACAATATCAAATATGTTATTTTTATATTTTCATTCACTTAAACACATTACAAAAGTAATTGGCGGAGAGGCGGAAGAGGAGGAGGAAGGGGAAGAGGAAGAGGAGGAAGAAGAGGAGGAGGATGCGGTGAAGGGTGGGTGTGGGGGGGAATGTCTATGTCTTTCAAAGGAGTTAGACAAAAAAAAGATTTTAATAAATAAAAAAATTTTTTTAAATTATTGACTTTATTTCTAGTTGTATTGTCCTCCTCCTATTGTAGTCATAAATTACTTGGAGGTATAGGAAAGAAGAAAAATTATTGTAAATATGGACCAGACTCTGCCGAATAAGCGACACTTGCAATATTACATTTGTGACATTTTTCTGATTACAATGATATTTACAATAATTTTTCTTCTAGCCGCTAGACCCTTACTTCCAGGTATCGCCTCATTACGCAGCCTATTCGTAGGCACACGTACATGTCACCGGGTGTTGCATGTGTGCGTGTGTCTAGGCACGGCTGCTCGCTAGCTTTCATGGTCGGCATCATGCTGCCGAATATTGTTAATTACGACAAAAAAAAGCAAAAGTAGAGTCCCTATGGGAGCTTGCGCTCTAATTTGAACATTTATCTAGCGGAAACGAGTTTTGAGAGGTCTCGAATCTGCATTGTCGAGACAAAAATAGGACAATTCGGAACCCTTGCAGTTCCGTGTACGTATACAGTGGTGTGAAGTTGTGTGAGTGCGTACGAGCACATACAAGGCACGGGAGTCCACTCCCTTAAAAGATGATTCTGAGAAAGTATGGTACAGCTGCAGGGTGCACTTCGGTAAGACCAGATTCCACATTCCAAGGGGTAGATAAAATAAATGAACGCGAGCTTCGAAAAGAACGGATGTGCATTAGGGTGGACCTTATTTTTCGACCATCTGATTTTTTTTTCTGCGACCCCTTAGATCTGTTCCAGATCCAAAAAAATAAGTTCTGCAAAGGAAGAACTCAATTGGACAACAGGAAAGTGTGTCGCAATCGGTTTGAAGTTTGAAAACTTCAGTAATTTCCCTTTAATTTTACATGCAACTCAAATTTTATGTTTTAATGACAAGAGTTACTGTTATAACATAAAAATGTCATCTTTTGGTTGCATATTAAGAAATTTTATTTGAAAGTTTCAACAATATTGTCAATATTTTGGTTTATTACATATGGAGTAGAGCTATGAGCTCGCCAAACGGTCGCGTCGTTGTATTGTCTACGCGCGGGAACCGCTCGGCTCTGGCCGCTGCAGCTGCCAACGGTATAACCAGTACCCCTTCCAAAGAGCTATCCTTCTATTTCCAGTTTTATACCTGCTTCCTAGTCCCTTAGTCCCTTAGTAAAAGAAACCTCACTTTACGTGGAGAGTTCGAGGTATTCGTATCACGAAGTATCGAAATTTGTTAGTGTGACAGTGAGCAAAAATGGAGACAAGAAGTAGTGATAAATTGTTTATATTGGACTACTACGAACAACAAATTGTTGGTGCAAAATTGCCGAGTAACGGACAAGTGTTACGAGTTCTTTTCTATAATATGTGTAAAGTAAAGCTGGACCTTAAAACAAGTGCTACTCTAGTTATAAAAGAAACTGAAATATTTTGAGAGAAAGCATGAATACCAGTGAAGAAGACGTCGGATAGCATTGACGAGTTGAAGTCTCTTTATCAGAAATGGAGAACATTATATAAATCTGTCAATCGTCGAACTGCAATCCAAATACAGCGGGAACAAGAATTCAAAGATTCGTTGGACGATTTATTTGACATCGCCCATGCGAATGCTTTAGAAATGATAAAAATCGAAGAAGATAAATTATTTCTATTGAAACAGAGGGAAAAAGGGCGAGTTGGACTAATGGGTGCCAGTGATCGTGCTTTAGCAGAAAAAGAAAAGCGGAAAACTCTTCGAGAAGAACGGACGAAAACACTACAAGAACAAGGTCAATAATCACTTGTACAAGGTAACATATATTTTTAAAATTTAACTCTTTTAAATATATTTCTAACGTTTTAGAAATAAATTAAGTATATTTATTTTTACATTACAGAAACAGTGCAGCTATAATCTTCGTCGTCATCCAGCGACGAAATGACAATGAATGTACCGTTAGGTTTGGGCATTGGAGATTTTCCGTTAGGTTCGAGCATTGGGAATGTTCCTGAGGGGTTGTAGGTATCCAGTGACTCAGAAGTTGAAGGTGATTCGAATATACCTGGGCCGAGTGACCGAAAAAGAAGAGGAAAAGTCCAAGTATTTTCTTCAAAGTTAGTTGCAGCTTTAGATGCGTGCAAAATCAGCGATCGCGATGCTGTTCGTATTATTATGGCAACAGCAGAGAGCTTAGGTCACAATACAAATGAATTAATTATTAATCGCACTTCTCTTCGGCAATTTCGCCATAATTTTCGCGCAGATCACGCCAAACATCTGCGGGAAATGTTCGGAGAAATTAATCTCAGTGGGATAACTGTACATTGGGATGGCGCGATGTTGCCTACTTTGGACAAGAAAACGGTGGAGCGACTTCCAGTGGTAATTTCGTACAACGGTGTATGAAAATTATTGGGAATACCTGCGATTCCTTCCAGTAGTGGAAGCGATCAGGCCTTGGCGATATTTGCAATCTTCGAAGAATAGAATTTAACGGACCACGTAGAAGCTTTATGCTGTGACACGACTTCGTCAAATACTGGACGATTACAGGGCGCATGTGTGTTGCTAGAACAAAGAATTGAAAGAGATTTTTGTATTGTGTTGCGTGGGGTCTTTGAATTAAAAATGCCGAAAACAACAGGCCCGAATATTCAACTTTTTAAAAAATTTCAAAATAGTTGGCCTGAAATTAATAAAAATAATTACATCCCGGGAACGCACGACGATTACGTTCTGAAACATATTAATGATATACAAAAAAAATCGAAATTTTTTAAAATTACACAAAAATGAGTCACCCAAGAGATGACTACAAAGAACTTTTAGAATTAGCAATCATTTTTCTTGGGGGGATTCCTTTGGTTGGCATTTCATTCAAAATGCCTGGCGCATTTCACCACGCGAGGTGGATGGCTAAAATAATATATTCCTCTCAACCAGGAAGAGTATAGTAGCATTAGAGATATATGTGTATTTCTAATTAACATTTATATTGAGCCGTGGATTTTGACCCCAATGGCTGCTATGGCGCCACGTGTAGATCTGGAATTCATCAAAAATATAATTCATTACAAAAATGTTAACGAAGAAATAAGCGATGTGGCATTTCAAAAAAATTGTGAACCATTTATGGTACTTGTCACCGGAGAATGCGGCGCTATCGTTTTTTGATAAAAAAGTTTCAGTAGAAACAAAAAGATCGATGGTGCAAGCACTATAAAATGTAAACAATAATAATAATTATAAGAGATACATGACAACGACTATAGAAATTAAAAATCGTGCGGATTTGGAAATACATTTTGTATCATCTGAATCAAATAATTTTTTCAAATGGTTCAATATTAATTCAGATTTTCTTTTAATTGATCCAGCACTATGGGAAACTAATAATAATTATACCGAAGCGATAGGTATTATAACAAAATTAGAAGTTGTGAATGACGTTGCCGAAAGAGCAGTCAAATTAATGAAAGATTATAATTTAACGTTATGCAAAAACGAAGAAGAAAAACAATTCATATTACAAATTGTAACCGATTATAGGGAAAAATACCCAAAAATTGATAAAACAACATTAAGTACAGATTTTTAAAAATTATTTATACTCTTATACCGATTGTCTCTTGCGAATTGCCGTAATGATAATATGTTTGGATTTTGATTCGACGATAAAGACTTTTATAACGTGTTCCGCTTATTAAACTAAATTTACAAAGATAATTTGCATAGTGAATGTGTTCGCGAACTGGTGTTGGGTTCGCGCGGACTGCAGAAATGAATGCTCTCGGTCTTAGTTGTAGTATAAAAACGTTTATTCTCGTCTATTCATAAAATGAGTCAAATCGAGGTGTTAATGAGATGGCTTAAGAGCTCCCTGTCAACAATGAGTCGTACTATCGATGCTTGAGCTGACGGGGATGATGAAGAGCGCTTTCCTGTGGTGTTCTGAGCTGGCTACACCGCCTGGCGCAGTTAATGTATAAATTCTTCCGCCTGTGGTCGATGAGTTGGTTCTTCAAAGAGCTGAACTTTCACCTTAACGCACTCCGGGATGAGTTTATCAGACAATTTGAGCTGCACTTGAATTAGACTGAGAGAAATATGTAAAAAAAGGTATGAGCAATACGTTCGCGTTGAATACTAGATTCACAATGGTGGCTCAGCGCACGTGGCGCTAGCACGCGGCCGTTGCGCGTTCCGAAACTCGGCCGAAATCTTGTCTGCTGGAGCCGGCGCCCGCTGTCGATCGATGACTGATCGATGGGACGCCGGCAGCCTCCCGGCGCGTCATTTGAAAGCAGATTCGCAAACAAAATGACTTTAAATAATTTTTATATTACATGTATATAGTACTTTGTGTAGAGTTCATGGTGGGTGAAGCAGTTTATTGCGCTGAACGTATTGAACATTGAACTGTAATCACATTGTAAAAAAATTAATAAATAGAATATTTTAGGGGGTTTTAAATAAAATTTAGGGTTTTGTTTAACTTGCGTCTGGGAAAATCGTTCTAAACTGGTTGGTGATACTGCGCGTTCAGCTTTTTCGTCACGCATGCGCGACTAGGTGCAGAATTGGCATCACAGTTCACGGTAAGGTTCACGATTCACAGTTCAAAGTGAAAAAGACGTTAGGCAGAATAGACAGGTATGTAGCAGTGAAAACAAAATTACGTACTATGGCATTACTTTTAATCTATATTAACCTTCTATCTTTTTACTTTAGATATTCCCAACAAGAAATGGCAAAAGAAAATGTAAGTAATAAATAAAATACTATTGAAATACTCTTTTAATTACAACTTTTGTTTAAAACGTATTTCTAACCTTTTACATGTTAACACGTGGGTCGTATATAACCAACTCTTTTACCAGAAATAAATTCGTTTTCAATTTTTGAATAATAATCATAATTAGCAAGAAAAGAGTATTTTTGAATATAAATATTTATTCAAACATGAATGTAATTATTTAGTAAATATGTTGAATTAATTGTTTTTTAATTTTTGTAGAGAAACTATGAGGACATGCTTCTTGATGATGGTAATTTTTAATTATTATTAACGATAGACGTACAAATGAAAAAACTAAAGTTACAGACTTCTATACTTGTCAAATTTATTTTTCCAATAATGGAATGATAGAAATTTCGCTGCCACCGTCGGTGTTGTCCCAGCCGCCACTGCCAACGTCGGCGTTCTCGCAGCAGCCCCTGCCACCTGTGCTGCCCCAAACGCCACCGCAGGCAGAGCCTCCACCGGCGCACCCGGAGCCACAGCCACCGCCGCCGCAGCCACAAGGACAGCCCCCGCCACCGCCTTCGCCAACAAACGGTAAATACATACACCATGGATGACCACGCCAGCCCTATACGACTCTTTTTGGCCACCCCAATTATAAAGATTTACATACTTTTAGCATTACGGTAAAGTCTCCATAAATGCAAAAGCTCAGGACTGAACTTGTGCGTTTAAAGTACATTCTTTGATGTTTGTCGACGAGCTTCGAACGTAGAGAAGAACAGCGAATAAAGAAGAGGACGGATCGAAAACACCAGGGTATGTCGATAAGACAACTTAATGCAACGGTGAAACTTTTATATTATTAACTTTTTTGTTATAAAACTTTTATAATCATATTCCTTACTTTTTTCTGATTAAAATGAGACCAAACACGATATAATTCTGACGATATTTACCATGCATCTTTTTTTAGTTAGGGTTCTACGATATATGACACATAATAAGTTGTTACAAGTAAATATGTTGCGAATTACGTCGTGTTTTATCTCATTTTAATCAGATAAAGTCAGGAATATGATGGTAAAAGTTTTATAAAAAAGATTTACCGTTGTATTAAGTTGTTGTATTAAGTTCTCCGTCTTCTTCTTTATTCGCTGTTCTTCTCTACGTTCGAAGCTCGTTGGCAAACATAGAGAATATATGATCATGTTACACTGCTCGGCGATCGAAATCGTAAAAGGGGTATACCACCCAGTGGTGGAGATAGTTTCTGTGCATTTATAGTAAACAAATTTGTACATTTATGGAGACTTTACTTTAATTAAAGAAAACGTTTTTCCAATAATTTTATTTTTGTTCTCATTACAGAACATGTAGCTCGCCATGCAAGAAGTGGAAAAAGCAAGCAGGCCGAGCTCATGCAGTGGTCGATGTTAAAGGCCCTTCGTACGCAGAGCTCGGCCTTACAGGGTCAAGCGAGCACGTTGCAGCAATTTTTACGGACATCTTTCGATGGACGGGGCCACGGCCGCGGCAACCAATTCCGAGGCCGCGGCGGACAGCGCGGGCGTGGTAGAGGCGCTGGAATTTAATATAAATATATTTGTTTTTATATTTTATTACATATTTTGTACCCTTAAGTCATCATTAAATATAAAAAAAATGTTTTAATTTTTTTATTTTCTTTTCTGCAGGTATTTTATATTATATTATTTTAGTTATATTTTGATATTTTATTACATATTTACTAATATTTTATTATACCGGATGATTCACGAAAACAGAACACCTAATTATCTCAGTTCGACTTAAAGATAGAAGAAAATGTTAGAGGTGTTACGTGCCGACATTTTCAATTTTTATTTTTCTTGATTTTGTCGGTAGGAATGTGTTCGAGATGGTTTACCATCCCGAATTCGTTCTAATCGAACACAAACCTAGCCTTTGACGGTAGTTTATTAAATTCATTTTTGAACAAAGATACACATTCCTTCCTTGAAATCAACCTCGTCACGCCACTTTCACCCTGCTGGCAGCGTCGCACCTTGTACAAAACTTTGTAAATATGTTCAAGTTCTTTAATATTTTAATAGGTTTAGTATTGTAAATATGTTAAGTGCGTTGCTTGTTACGAATGAAAAGCGTTAAATCATGTAATGTAACAGCGGCGTATACATGTATAATTGTTGGAAAGATAAGCACATCGAATATTACGATCGCGTTCAAATATCACGGTTACAGATATCATTGGAAGAAGGACATGTAAATATCGCGTATTTAGCTTAAACCTTTCTTTTGCTATTTCTTCTTAATGTACACTCCGAATACCGAACCTGTAACTCGAACAGCAGCGTGGTTCTTCCGCGCGCACGTTGTCGCTAGGACGAATCGAGCGGCTTGGTGGGTGCGAGACGCGAGACGAGGTACAACTCGTAAACACCAAATTCTCGCGTGTACCGAGTCGCGAAATCTCGAAGACTTTTTCTATAAACTGGCGACGATCACGTGGTTCTAAGATCCTTTGTCTCCAAAGCTTCTAGAACGTTCCACCGAGTTTACGTGGTCGAGCAAGGCACGAGCCTTCTTCACTTCTTCTCGTACAGTCGCGTGAGCGTGAATAAAGTCCGAGAACCTTTAAATTGAGTTAGAGTGCCGTAACTCCGTGATATTTCGATTCGAAGTAAGTGGTAGGCAGAGACTCGGGTCTCTCGTTAAAATATTTTAACCTTAGCTTTTATTTTACTTATTTGTATTATTCAATTTATTTTTCTTACATTAGAGATTATTATTATTTTTATTAAAGTCAAAGATAGTTTTCAATATCGTTTCCGCGTGTGTGTGCTTATCTTCCCAGCAGGTGATCCGAGCGAGCGATAGAAGGAAGGCGAGCGAAACGTTAGATTTATGTTTGAAAGATTTAGTGGTGAGTTGTTTTCCTCTAACGCAATATTTATAAATTTATTTTGTTGTGACCACTTGGAATATCAATAAATGATATTTCATTTCCGGGGAATCCCTAATTGGTGTTCTCGGGTGGTATTTCCATTGATATTTTATAAAATATTATTCCGACAATTTTATTGTATTCTTTAACATATGAAACTACGATTTCTGGTTTCTGGAATATCAATAAATGATATATTTCAATTCCGGGGTAACCCTATCTGATATTCTAGGAACAAATATATATATATTTTCATTGTTTTTCTTCATTAAATACGTAACTAAATTTTTGACGATTTGATATGTGTATTTTCTGTATGATTTTGTAAGGAAAGAAAGTGTGTGTATTAAATCTTGTCGACCAAACGTACATTTGAGCCACTAATCACATAACTCATTGTATTATCAAAGTCAATACCACGAAATTATTAATTGAATAAATATTACAGTGGCATGTTAACAGTAGAACATTCTTATAGTTGAATTAACCGCTCGCATCCATATGAAATTTCAAATCTTAAAAAAAAAAAGGACATAGAAATTCGCATACGAGTCAGGGCCCGTACGGGACTGAAGCAACAAAGACCTGACCTTGCCGATAGGCAAGTAAAATATATATATAAAATAAAAATTATTTAAGCTGTGACGCAGGAATCTGAGTCTCACGTCACAGAGGGAAAAGTTGTAATTTTTAAGAGAGCAAATATAAGGATATAAAAAAATTACCGAATTTTGTAATTTCCAAGGTTTTTTGTAGGTCATCGGTAATTTTTGGATTATATCCTATGTTTTCAACATCATAAGATTGTAGCTGACGTCAAGACGAGTACAACGATGTGTTACACTATGACCTTCAAATGACCTTGACCTGAACCTTGAACCTCTCTTCCTTTAAATAACGCATCGTTAAACTGATATCGATAAACTGATACATTCGGAATTCTTCAATGACAATAACCGACTTGGTAGTAAATACCTGTAGCTTATTGATAAACATGTTTATGGTATGCTTAGAAATTACCTTCCATTAACAGTATACACGTGCTGAAATGGTTTAAGAAATTACATTTTCGTTGATCAGACGGAAATTTCTCAGTTCAACGTCATTTGAAGGTCAGAGTGTAACACATCGTTGTACTCGTCTTGACGCCAGCTACAATCTTGTGATGTTGAAAATATAGGATGTAATCAAAAAATTGTCGATAACCTTCAAAAAACCTTGATAATTACAAAATTCGGTAATTTTTTTTATATCCTCGTATTTGCCCCCTTAAACAGTACAACTTTTTCCTCTAAAATTTTCTTCTATCTCTAAGTCGAACTGAGATAATTAGGTGTTCTGTTTCTCATGAATCACCCGGTATATTTTATATTCTGTAATTCTATAATATGATATTATTTTTAAATTATATACATATATTCATTCAATTTATGAATTAATATTAAAATACCAGTGAAAGTAAGCGTACATAACGTAATGTTGATCACACATCATTATCTATGCAAAAAATTGAAATGGTATGAAGTGAGAAAATGAACAAACAAATTCACTATTTCTAACG
Organism: Hylaeus volcanicus; assembly: GCF_026283585.1. Taxonomy (NCBI): domain Eukaryota; kingdom Metazoa; phylum Arthropoda; class Insecta; order Hymenoptera; family Colletidae; genus Hylaeus; species Hylaeus volcanicus. The sequence continues at coordinate 11,227 of NW_026533121.1, read as the reverse complement.
CGCAATCTATTGTGTTACAAAATATAGAAAAAGAGAAACGAGTTACAGTTCTTTAATTGTCAAAAGTTCGCAGAACACATGGCAGAAAGTCTTGTATCAAATTTAAAATGAAAAAAGAGGTCCACTATTTCTAACGCACAATTTATTATATTACAATACCAGATTCAGTCCCTTAAGCTTTTAAAAGCACACAGAATGCATGCCAGAAGTCTTGTTGTAACAAACTTAAATGTTAAAAATGAAGTATGAAATGAAAATAGGGGTCCACTATTTCTAACGCACAATTTATTATATTACAATACCAGATTCGGCTGCACTTTACTTTAGCGAACCTAAAATGTTTAGGTTTATTTTACACAATCCTGTAGATTTTGTCAAGAAAAATCCGGAACTGCTAGTTTTAAGGCGAGAAATCAACTATTTCAGACGTTACGAGCAGTTGAATGTGGGCATTTTATCGTATTTAACTGACACTTCCGACGCCATATTGCCTTATAGCTATACCCTGTCGGTAAAACAGATTCCAATCCATGTTAATTTTAAATACGTACGTTGATGGCGATAAAATGAAATTGCTTCATAAAATGTAGCGCTGTAATATGAATTAATAAATGAATAAATGAATTATAAAATTATGATTGTCTATTATTTTGAATTTACTAATCTCCGTGATTCTTTGCTCTTCGCTTCCTTGTATTTTCGACGAGTTATTATTTCATTACTTTACATTATTTTTAATTGTTTTTTTTCTTTGCATTTGTGTTTTGTGTTCCATGTTTTGACATTATATTATAATATGGCTGCTAAGTGGATGTTTTCAAACCTTCCAAATTCCAAGGAAACAGCAGTGGTTTGGGCGAGTGAACACGGGTTATTACGAACTCATAAAATGTGCTGTGTTCACCCCAAACCAATGCGCTTGATTCCGGACAAGCATGGTATCGGCCGCTTCCGATGTGTAGCTGGACGCGGAAAATGCCGCCAATTTGCAGCCACTATCAATTCTTTCTTTGAGGATGTGCGTTTGCCGCTGGACAAAGCAATCAAGTACGTTTCATGGTGATACCTTCAGTTTTTACAATCTGCATTACTGATAATGTTTGCATAATTATTTTTTCAATTATTTCAGATTGATTTATTGTTTTTCCCGCGATAATTCCTATGAAGAAACCGCGCACGAATTATCCGACTTCAGTGCTGAAGTCGTGGAGCAATTATCATCTGCGACAATTTCCGCGTGGTTTCACTATTGTCGCGAGATGGTAATGGACCACTTCTCTCACATTCAGGCTGGTAAACCACAATTAGGAGGAATTTCGGAGACAGGAGCTCCGATTGTGGTTCAGGTACATTATGCAATATAATAAGATAGTTATAACTATTTTGACCTTGAACTTGACTTATGTTGTTAAGGTCAGCCCCTTAACCTTTATTCGTACAAAAGAATCGGAGTCCGGGGGCTAGCCCCCGGTCAGGGGTTTGGGAGCGAAGCCCCCAACAACGAGTACTGCAGCGCACCACGCAGGTGTGTACACGGTTAGCCTGAGTGGTGTTTATAGTTTCGCGAGGGGTCGAGGAGGCGTAGCTCCCCGCTGGGGAGGGGGTCTGGGGGACGCAGTCCCCCAGCACGCGTATAGTTTCGAGGCGTATCTTTCAAGGTCAAGGTCATCGGGGATGGGTCCCTTAATGTAAATATTCACCAGACCAACTTTTTAAAACATTTAGTTTTTACTTATGTTTACGCAGATTGATAAAGCCAAATTTGGGAGGTGGAAATACAATCGCGGTCGAAGGATTGAAGACCACTGGATGTTAGGGATGATGGATTCTTCAACCGACGACTGCAGAATGATAATTGTGCCGAACCGGGAGAGTGCTACATTAATACCTTTAACACGTTCGCGACGGGGTTGGAATTCACTGGCCGCACCGTGGGGCGGGCTTGTTTTTCGTGCTCGATCCCATCGGGTGGGCTGAGCCCCCGGTAGTACACGAACCATTGCCGCGTTATAGCAATTGACACGTTTGCGTTGGGTTTGTATTTAGTGGCTCTGACGTGGGATGGCGCTGCTTTTCGCGCTTTCTCCCATCTGACGACGCTGATTTGAAATATATCATATGCTACGTGTTTCAACATTGTATATCTTTTGAGAACATAAAACGATTGAAATAGAAAAACATATTTTGTTTTTGTTAAGCTACTCCCAACTATTGTTGGTAGATCAAAAAGTATAACAAAATTAACATTCTGGTATAATAACTTATATAATATTTTTGTATTATCATAACATAATCCAACGTCAGTTGTGACGGGGCAGACTTTTCTGCCCGTCACGAAGGCACCCTGACTACCGGAAGGGCCTCGCTCCCTCCTCGCCGGACACCCCAGGCCGGAGGTGGTCCGCGAGAGTGGAGGGATGGGTGAACCGCGGGCACTAGATACCCCACTTTTCGCGCCCCTCACCCCCCCGCGATAGTGTCGCGTCTTCCCGTGAGCGCCGCCAGTCGCCTGTCGCAGTGTCCTCCACCCCAGGATCGCGGTGTGGCCACCACCAAGAGGATTTGACCACCCTCGCGAAGGATACCATTGCCATCGCCCCTCGACGCTGCCACGAGGGGAAACCTGCAGATGCCATGGTGGTGGCACACCGTGAGGAGCCCCTACAGCTCTGGGTGGGGAGAGCCGCGAGCCGGCGGCGAGAAGAGCGCGATCGATGAGCGATCGATTTGGGATATCAATTAACGGTTAACCGTGAACGAGAACGGATCGGAATACGCGAGCGAGCGCCCCCCCCTTTTTCGCCTTTAGCTGACCAGTAAGTGTGCGTAGCCCCTCTTTCGTAGTCTCGTGAGTGTGTGGGTGAGCCTCCACGCCAAGCCGACGAGGACGACCAAGGAAATTTTGGAGCCCGAGGTCAATCCAGTTCAGGTAGGGCCCACTGGTTGGGTTTCCTTTTGTGGCGTGCGTGGGTGCGAGAGTGCGGATCGTGTGTGTGTGTCCGCGAGCGTGCTTCGGAGCACCCTTTTCGTCCGCGACAGGACCACCACCGGAGGGAAATAACCAGAAATTCTGGTCATGGGAAATAGTTCCGGCATAAAATTCGTCAAATGGACCGATAAAAGAACTGCCTCCATGTTAACGACGTGTAAAAATCATAAATGTATACTAATCGAAGAAAAACCAGGAAAAATGAAACCAGATCTTATTTTTGACTATAACCATGGAAAAAAGGGTGTCGATTTGTCAGATCAAATGGCGTCTTACTACAGTTGCTTAACACTTTGCCGGCCGCTATCACGCACGCGTGACTTTTCTTTGCCAACCGTTATCGGCCGATGTCACGTACGCGTGACTTATATTCGCCAACGATGATGCTTCATATCTACGTTTGTATAGGTAGACATATTATTGCAAAGCAACATTTGACGATCAGAGAACATTGGTTTCAACTGTTTTCCCCTTCCAATTTACCAGATCTTTTTTTATTAAAATTTTTTTAGCGGACTCTTGTTTTGTTAGTCTGAGACTGTCTTTCGCTGCCTTTAAATATCGGAAGCTTACGTTAGATTCAATACAAGTTTTAAAATATCCTTCAAAATGCTCTATGATGAGGAAATATATGCTGATCTGTTATCAGAGGACGATACGTTCCTCTGCATGTAGGAAAATGTTTTGAAATTTATCATACGAAAAAGAACTATGAATCCTAGGAGTTAAATTTTGTAATAAAATGTTTTAGGACTAATTAAAAGTATAAGATTATGGAATAAAAATAGTATAACAGTTATCTTAATGCCTTCTTTAATAATAATTATATTGCAACTACTTATGTAGTGAACAATTGCGTGAATCACACCGTTGGCAAGCAGTAGAACCTGTGTGAATCTCGCCGGCGGCAGCGTAAAGGCGATGCCAAAAGTCTGCGGCCGGCAAAGTGTTAAGAAAAACAGTGAAATGGTATAAGAAGATCGCAATACAGCTACTTTGCGGAACAGCAATAGTAAATGCATATTACATACATAAAACATGGGATAGTGGTCAAATGAGCATTCTCAAATTTAGGGAAATAATTGATAAATTGTTAACAACTGAAGAAATGTCAGTTAGGCAAATAAAGGATAGCAACCAAGGAGAAGCCAAGGGAAAGCCAAAGGAAAGCCAAGCGCGTTACAACATTTTGCCCTCTTTGCGACAATCAGCCGGCTTTGTGTATACAATGTTTTGAAGAAATTCACAAAAAGAAATAGTTCTCTTATGTTTATAAATATGTAAATAAATTTGTTAATTACAATAATCACCTTTTTAACCGACTTCGAAAAGGAGGAGGTTATTCAATTCGACATGTATATTTTTTCTTTTTTTTTTTTTTTAATGTCCGTTCACCGATTACGCCGAGATGGCTTGACCAATCGGAATGAATCCTGTTGCATCTTGTAGAGCATGTTCCCCCGGTGATCCTGCTGTCAAGGTGCATTGCATTTAATATGATGTATTTAATAATTTAACCAAATTCATCAAACGATGGTGAATAACAATGCAGTTTAAATAGAAATTATTTCACACTTTTCACTGCATTTTCCCATACTTTTAAGCAATTATATCTAGAGCTAGTGCGTATTCATATACATTAACTAGAAATTATTTCATACTTTTCACTGTACCTTTTTTGAAGTCGGTTAAATTTTTTTTCCAAAAAATTATTTTATTATTAGATTGACACCGGCATGTACCACACCGGCTCATCCCGCCCGATGGGACAGACAAGAATTTACCACCGGTGGTACACCCCGTCGCTAACGCGTTAATAGAGGAACATGTAGCGCGAACATGAGGCTTAATGCAAAAGGATACGTGCACAAAACTGTAAATCACAGTGTGGAATTCGTTGGTAAGTTATTTAAAGCAATAGACAAGTTATGGTACGGGTTTCATTAGCTTCGAAATAACTTCATTTTATTGCAGCGCAAGATGGTGTACATACTCAAAGAATAGAGTCGAATTGGCGGCCTGCTAAAGATTGGATTGCCGCAAACATAAAATTGATTTAATGACATCAATGATGGATGTCATTAAATTACAATATTCTTTTTAAGTCACAAGTAATTCAATGCTATTTTCTATGAAGTAATTTTAATTTAACGCCGTCTACTTAAATTTTTAAAATTAACATTGTTTTAAAATCTGTTTTACCGACAGCGTATGTCTGCAAGGCAATATGGCGTCAGAAGTGTGGGTTAAATACGGCAAAATGTCCATATTCAACTGCTCGTAACTTATGAAACAGTGGATTCCTTGCCTTACAACGAGCAGTTTCGGATTTTTCTTGAAAAAATCTACAGAGTTATGTAAAGAAATCTACAAATTTTAGGTCTTCCAAGGTAAAGTTAGTAGTATAGCTAGGCGGGTTCTAAGCCGCGGGGCTCCGAGGGGGAAGCGGAGGAGGTGGAACCGATGGCGAGGGGGCACGAGTCGTGGGGGGTCGGTAATTATTACCTACGGTCGGTAAGGTCGGATATAATTATTACCTACGGTCGTCTGTAAGTATTATGTAATTATTACCTACGGTCGGTAAGGTAGGATATAATTATTACCAACAGTCGCTAAGGTAGAGGGGGACACCGCCGATCGGTAATTATCAGTGATCGGTAAAAAAGGAAAACGCAAATTTTACGTGTAACGAAATATGCGCGTAAGGGTGGGGGAAACCGTCCTCTTCGCACGCAGGAGTGGGGATGTTTTTTCGGGCCCGCGGGTCCCCTCTCTCTCGCGCCCGAGCTAATGCAACACCTTCATTACGACGGAGTCGTTCTAATAAAGTGATACGTCAGAGGAGTTATTGCCAAAAATATATGGACTTTCTCAGGGAAACATACGATAACAGCGATACGGAATTTGAGGGGGATTACGAAAATCAGTAGGCATAGTTTTCGCATAGTTATCGCATTATGAGCCGGGGGGAAGCACCGGTGTGCTCCCCGGTGTTCTCTCGGGCGAATGGCACTTTGGCCGTGTCCACAGTCACACCTGGCCTAAGCAAGGAGCTTTGGGCCAGGCGGGAACTCATTACCTCGACTTCCTGTTTCGACGCCGCATTTCGGGCGATCCTCGTTTCTCTTGGACTCGGGCCTATCCTTTCGAGGATGCGCGCTACTCTGCTGGGGGTGGTCCATAGTTGGGCGGGGCCATTCTATCTATTTGTCGAGAATGCCGAAGCGGAGTTGGACGTCGGGCAATCCACATCCGTCAGGACCTGCAGTACCAGCATGCATGTTCGCTCCTGTACACCATGGATCAGAGTTGAGAGTCCTATCCACCCCCTACCATGCTATACCTGAGATCGTTATGCGATCCTCGTTCTCAGTCTGAGTGTTCCGTATCTCTGACTGGATTGGTTCCCTCCTTAGTTCTACCACCCCCTCCCCCCTACCCTTTTAGGCCCTAGCACCCCCCCCCCCGTCCCTCTTGCCCCTACCCATCACCTTTGGAGGTTCTGGCTTCCTAAACGCGGTTTGCCAAAGTCCATCCCGCCCCCTCTTCTCTAACTATTCCTCTCGGGCCCTGATCCGAGTGAAGGCTCTCGCCACCGTTCATCCGTGTCAGGGTTACTGGCTTATACATGATTCTATCTTTCCCTTTTTGACGTTTCTAATCCTACTGCTAAATTCCTTTTTTCTTTTAAGTGCGGCAGGGAGGAGTGTTCGGGTGAGGGGCATCCCTCTGCCTTGCGTACTTTCTGTTACATGTTTATTTCGTTTTCTGTAAGTGAAGAGTCTGATCGGGACGCGAGCGGGGGGACTCAGACGTCGTCAGCCGTAGGTATGGTGGCCTACGGTGAGTAGAGAGCTGGATATTCCCGCTCTCAGCTCTTGGTATGGTACCATGGCCTGTCCCGTGCTCTACTCTTTCCCTTGCTATATCCTTCTATTCTACTCCCAGCGGAGTAGGGGATCCGTGCGGTGTCGTTTATGTGCGATTTTCTGCAGGATTCCCCTCAGTCCGTCTGGTGCCTGCCTTGCTGGTTCCTTGTTCAGTGGCAAGGGACACCACCCCTTCCATAGAGTCGGTGGATCCATCTGAGTGGTTCGCTGATTCCTTTTCCTACGATGGTGGAATTTATCTTGGCTGTGGCCACACCGACATTACTGCCACCGTGCCATATTTTTTACTGTGGCCATGCCGATGTTTCCAACGACGTGCCATGATCCTTACTGCGGCCACCTCGATGTTCCGATGTTTCCATCGACATGCCATTCTCTTTACTGCAGCCACGCCGGTGTTTCCATCGGCGCGCCGTGCCCTTTACTGTGGTCTTACCAGCATTTCTGCCGGCGTGCCATAGCTCTTACTCAGCACTCTTGTCCTGGTGATTCAGCGGAGTCTGACGGGGACGCTGCTTTGGGTGGCCCATGTGATTATTGCTTTCTGGCTTATTGGCCTGTCGGCGATCACATTTTGGATCCATCCTCCGTCAGATTTGTCTGGCGGTGCGCGTCCCTTGCTCCTTACATTTTGTGTGCTGTCTTGCTTGTTCCGTATTTCCTTGTTCTGGGTTTGAGCGACGGGATGGGCCCTTCGGATCGATCGTTGGTCTTAACGCCCATCCGTGATCCTTCTTGAGTTCCTCCCATCGTTCCTTCGTTTACTTAACTCGTTTCTTATCAGATTACTGCTACATTTTGGTTGTTGTGAAAGGGGAGAAAGGAGCCCCAGCCTCGCTCCCCTCTGTGATCTACTGCCTCGGCAGAACTCCGTTGGTTTCCCGTTTGTTGGGTGTTTGCCGTGGAGTCCCGTTTTCCGCTATCTTGGATCCCCAATTTTCCCCTTTCACTCTCTTGCGTTTACATCTTCTAGTCTCCATGGATTGATGTCGGCGAGGAATGCTGCTATCTTTTTCGGATCAAGTGTTTTCACATCGCTGGAGTCTATGATAAATTGTTCGAAGTATCTGCCTCTTTTCATTACTAATCTTGGACATTCGCATAGGATGTGTGTGGATGTCTCTGGAGCTTCTCCGCACTGGTTGCATAGATCGTCTGGACATTTACCCATCTTGTTCAGATGTGCTTTTAAGGGAGCGTTTCCTGTTAGGATGCTTATCACGTTTCTCGCGTCTTCTTTCTTCAGGTTGGGAATTTGTTTGATTCTCTTTTTGTTGTTTGTTTCGGTGCCGAGCAGCGTTTTAGCTTGCTCGCATCCTTGTGTCTCTTCCCATTTTCTCTTTTTCATAGAGTTCCTTAGTCTCTCTATTTCCAGTGTGTATACCGTTTCTGATAGTGGGATGATTGGTTCCGGCCCTATTGGAGGTTCGTCTGATCCCCTGTTTGCCAGTCTGTCTGCTTTTTCATTGCCTATTATTCCGTTGTGTCCTGGTACCCATCGTATTGTTACTCTGTTGTTTTTGGCAAGTGTGTTTAATCTTATCTTGCATTCTTTCGTTATTCTTGATGTGACTTTGGCTTTTTCTAACGCTTTGATTGCCGCTTGGCTATCTGTGCATATTGTTATTCTCTTGCAATTTATGTTTAGATTGAGCATTTCTTGCGTCTGTTACGTATACACACCCGTTCTTTTCGAAGCTCGCGTTCATTTATTTTATCTACCCTTTGGAATGGGGAGTCTGGTCTTACCAAAGTGCACCCTGCAGCTGTACCATACTTTTCTCATAATCATCTTTTAACTCACGTTGCGTGGGTAATCCTTTATCTAAACTTTCCCTAAAGACCCACAGATGTTTACCTCTGAGTAACGAAAATCTCAACCGCCAAATTTCCATATATGGGAATCACTGACGTATCCCCACCAATATCTAGGGGTATATAAACCCATGATTTTCGTTACTCGGGGGATTAGTACGAAAGAGTTACTTGGTAAAGTCACGTCGATCGTCTACAGAGTTGCGCTTCAGTGAGATCGGGTTTCAGATCCCTTTCGATCAACATTAACCATATAGCATATGGTGGAAGCATTCTCGATCCCCGCATCGCCAGTGCGTTAACACCGTGCAACAATTAGGTAATTAAATTCATACACTAACCGCCACAACACGACACTGTACAATTCTATTATTAGAATTATTCAGTTTTGAATATATAATCATTTGTTAACATTAAAAGGTCTGTTAAATCATTATTAAACCTTCACCATTGGAATAAGCAATCCTAACTAGTGTAACGACCCCACAACATAATAACTTTGCCGCTCGAGTTATTATTTGTTTAAAATTAATATTTGCGAAGCTTTATCCACGACTCGTATTATATTCCAACGTACGATTCAATCCTTACCTAACCTTCCCAACGGTTACCCTTTACCGGGAAATACCGATCCTACGGTTACCCTTAACTGGGAGATACCAGTCTTTCCTTTCTTATTCTTTACCTAACCTTCCCAACGGTTACCCTTTACCGGGAGATACCAATTCCCAGCAGCTATCTGACTTCGCGTCAGAGTCGTCTGCGATTTCTACTCCATCCTCAATCTTTGGATCCATTGAAATAAACAGGACTAATCGTATCTTCTTCGATTCTTGAATTCAACCCACTCGCAGGGCTCACACGCGCGTTGCTATCGCCCTGGCTCGTAACACGTGCATTCAGATATGGCTACTACTTCAGCCTGGTATACTGTGGCATGGGAGCATGAGGCTGGGCGCACGCTTTCCTGGCACTGGAGCAGTTGGTTGAGGTCACCATGCCTCTTCCACAAACCTCCAGGTCGGGTCAAAAACCACGACCTAGCTGATATTCCCTTACACCAGGGTGGCGCTTCGGCGTCCTCCTGGGCGGGGAATTTCGGCGAAGTCGGCGGGCTGCGTCCGGTCAAGTCCACTCACCGCACCTCCTCGTGGTGCTCCTGGGTCTCCGCTTCAGGAGTCGGCGTTCGCTTGCGAGAACCGACTTGCTGGATGCGGAGGGCGAACGCGGTGAGCTGGCATCTGGCGGATCCTCTGTTGACGACATGGCAAGTTTGGAGGCATGGGTACGGCGCCCACCCGCAATGGGGTGCTTTGAAAATGAGCATGGACAACCGAGGATTAAGCGTTTACGGTGCAGAGGGCGTCGGATCCCTCAGTACCGGCGCGGTGAGGAGTAGTCGACCAGGCTCCCCCGCGTCGTTATCTTACGACTGGGAGAACCCCGGGGTGGGCCACCAGGCCCCCGGGTTCAGCAATGCGCCTGGTGAAGTGACGTCTGTAGCGGGGACCTCCTCCGCTGCGGCGTCTACCGGCGTCAGGGTGCGCGAGGACGTGCTTCTCGTGCAGCCCGTCGTCCGGTTGGAGAGGGTGGAGGAGCGGGAGCTCCGCTCCGGCCGCCTCCTGGCGGCTGCAGACGCGTCCGGCACCGGCGCTGACTCCGACGGGTCAGACAGCTCGGTGTGGTCGGCGCGCTCCTTGCAGTCGCCGCTAAGGAGGAAGCGAGGTCGACCCCCTACTGCTGGGGATTGTGTCGGCCTCGCCGACGCTAAGCGAAAGCCTAGCGAGAGGGAGCAGCGCCTGGCGATGGACGACGCGGACCATTTAGTGTCCTCCGTCCGGATCTCCAGGTCCTGCAAGCCCCTCAAGGGCGAAGAGGAGCTGGCGGCGGAGATGCGCCACGCGCCGACCGCCGAACTGGGCTCACGGATTTTCGAGAGCTCGGAGGCGGTCCTGAGGGTTGCGAAATGCTCCAACAACCTTCAGGGGCCGATGGTGCGCCAGCTGCGGATTGCAGCGGCCACCATCAGACACGCTGCAGTCGAACAGGCGAAGCGTGTCAAGACCTCGGCCCGGGAGGTGGAGCTGGAGCGGACGGTCGCCGAGCTCAGGGCCCGCGTGTCCGAGCTGGAAGCCCGGCTTGCGCGGGGCCCGGTCGCGCCTGCCGCTGTGCCGTCGGTGCCGCCGCCCGTCGATCCGGCGGTATCGGTGCCGGTGCCCCCTTCGCGGCCGATTGCGTCCTCGACGGCGAGGTCGAGTCGGCCTGCGCCCGCCGGTCCGTCGCGGAAGCCTGCGATGGGCGGCGCGACCCTCGCGCCGAGCGTGGACGCCGAGGGCCTCATCCGTCGCCTCTGCGGCGAGATGGAGGTGCGCCTCGCGGCGCGCCTGGGGGCGGTCTCGCTGGTGGCCGCCGCGAGCGGGGCTCCGCAGCGGGTGCCGCGGACCGCGCCGCGCCCTCCTGCGGGTCCCTCCCAACGGTGGGGAGCCGCTCCGGGACAGACAGCGGGGAGCCCGCGAAAAAGAAGAGAGGCAGG
>NW_026533120.1:0-2118 GCF_026283585.1 Hylaeus volcanicus | reverse complement strand
AATGTAGGCACAAGTAAAAGCGGAGATATAAAATTTCTTTTTACAGGCAACCTATAATTTTCGAAAAATGCTACTATGTAAAAATTTATCGTGGAAGCGCATCGATCGATGAATGATTATAGTGCACCTCAGACGTGGTTTATTTACAGTGTTTACGCTCGCAGTTGCCACAATGGCCTTCGAGTTTGGTGATGTTCGCACGTGTGTGCCGACAAGTTTTATCCAAAGGACCGCTCTCCTTCGAAGGAAATAAAGACTCAAAAAGGTTTGTTGCACAAAGTTTAATCTATTGGGTGATTGATACGAGTGACTCCACGGTTCAAGCGGTTCTGCCAGGGTGATGCTTGCCACCTACCTCGTTCCCTATGACTCTCCCTTCCCCAGGCAATTTCAAGGGGTAGCTGGGTGCAAGTCTGATATCAAGCAAGAGGCGAAACCTGGCAACGTTGGGGAAATTCCATGTTTTGGCTGAGTCGCTGTTTTATGATGCTTCGAGGGGCTCGCTTGCTGCAGACGCACGTGGTGGACAGATTTTGCAAGCGGTCAGATAGCCGCAATGACCGCCGGTCGCGCAGGCGAAATGATAACGGTGTAACGTGTGGCCTACCTGGGCCACACTAGCCTTAACATACAGTATTTCGAAATTATAGCAACTGCCAATCATTCTACTAGTCTGAGGGACTGCGTTTCTTTCTTGAGGGAAACATTTCACAGAAAATATAGAAAATATGAAAACAAGAGAGGAAATTTGGTCGAGTGTAGAGACATTGTGCCCAGGTATGTTTCAGTCACCCTGCAATATGGATCGTACGGTGTTACAGTACTATAGATACTCTAAAACGTTTCTGTCATGCATTGGACTCTGGCCATACCAAAGCACAAAACTTCGGCGGTTTCTGAATCCGGTAGTCAGTCTTCTCTTAAGAATTTTTCTAATCGCTCAGGTACATTTAAGAATCTTCAGCTCTTCGTCGTCCATTGAATTCCAATCGTGAATTACATTATCCATAAATGCTTTTAACTAAAATCAAAATTATACTTAGATAGACTCTGTCAAGTGCACACAACTCTGGAAATCATTAGTTCAACTTATCCATTTACCTTGTTACCAAAACGCAATGTATTTATCAAGAGAGCTCAGTGTTACTACTACACTCGCCATATTCTTTAAAAGCATTATCGTATCGAACTTTTTTATGGCGAAAGGTATGAACTAAAACCAATGCTGCAGAATTATACCTTAGCATAGCATCTAAACGATCACTAAAGATTAGTTACAGTTGCGTAGTGTAAATATTGTCACCAATCATTCGCTTCATTCGTGAATTTTCTTATGCTTGTTACAATGTTCTGACCTGATGAACTACTAACAAGGGACCATACCGAAGTGTAAATGATCAATCTTGATGTAACTTGGTGGGTTTGTAGTTCTCATAAATTCATTCGACACATATTTTTTTAGCTGCTATTATCCACTTTAAGGGGTTGAAATTAACCCTCAAAGTTGTGGGTGCAGAACATACTTCGTTGAATATCTCGGAAACGATTAGAGATACAGGCTTGCCGTACATTGATGAAATTTATGTTTTTGAACGACGATTTTGATGGTATAAATAGATTTTCAAAATTCCCATTTGTTTATATAATATGTTAAAAAAATGTACTTTTTTTATTTTTCTCGTTAAATGTTATCTTATTTTGCTTCTCCATTTGCACAAAGAAACTACACATCTATGTACAAAATACGAATAAATTGAAATTTTTATGTTATGTCAGTAAAAAAAGATTTTATATTTATCATTTTTTCCATACTTCATGCCATACGAAGTGCCAGATCAAATATAATACAACTCATACTATGATTTAGTGATTTTTGTTCAAGTATATTGTAGTATGCTTTGCTGGATGGTCCCAAAATGTTACAATGATGGATTAACGACAGGTATAAGTTACCTGCGTTCCGCTCCGTATTACAGGACAGCGCGCGTAAAGAGGTAAGTACGGTTTCAGCTTAACGATTGCAGGGCCTGTTTGTGAATGTAATACCTTTCTCCACGAATCTTTATTGCTCGAGAGTCGTTTTAAATATTAGTTAAGTTTTATTTTACGTCTCGATTG
>NW_026533119.1:772-1570 GCF_026283585.1 Hylaeus volcanicus | reverse complement strand
AGTGCTAAATATTTCAGTGTGCTCGACTTAGCGTCAGGTTTTCACCATATACCATTGTTAACATATATTTACGGTCGACATCTTACACGCATATTAATGCATTAATTAACCTACGTTGCGAACCATTTATATTAAGCACACAGGAAATAATATTCTCCCACGAGTAATAATCTCTAACAGTAAGAAATTAAATCCCAGCCAGAGATTAAGCAAATAATCTAACGCGAGAAGTAATACAATATTAAACGTCCGTTCGCCTTCGACATCGGCAGACGCCGAGTCAGCAATAGATAAGGCACGATCGAGTCTCCGCGGTCCAGCGCGCACCGGATGCGGAGTCAGCAAAGATAAGGGACGCCTCTCCGAGGCGTGAGACTCAAGAAAGCGCTGACCGAAAGATAAACACCTGCGAGTGCCGAGCATAACGCGCATGCGTCAAACCAGCGATAAATACGAGCCCTGCGCGGCTCCCAGATCAGTACAGTTCAGTGCAGTCCAGTCTTCAGTTCGGTTCGGTCGGTCTCTCATCGTACACAGCTCAGTCTGCACACACGCGTTATAATTCATTGTGAATCGTTATTGTTCATCGTTCCGACGCATCGTACGTCTTATTATTATTATTTTAACTGTCATAATTCTTGCGCATCGTACGCTCCTTTATTAGTTTGTTTTACTATTAAATAAAGTGTTTTCTTGTTTGTTACATTACTATTGTGCGCGTTTTATTATTAACGATCCTCCAGACCCAGATCTGCTTTAGACTAATTTAAATTACTTCTTGATTACGGTAGCATTCGA
>NW_026533119.1:0-672 GCF_026283585.1 Hylaeus volcanicus | reverse complement strand
GACAGCACTCGGTATGGAAGCGGAGGTATAGATCTTGTGATATTCATTTTCTAGCGTCATTCACGGGCTTTCCATTTTCTCTTCATAGCTTGGGTCGCTATTTAGCACTCGGCCTTGTTGTGTTTAATGCCAATCCCGTCCGATTTTAACTATTCTTACTCCATAATATATATTTCGAATCATTTCTAATAGAACAATAAGCAGAATCTTCCACGGTCTCGCACGCGTCGTCCAAACAGGAGGAGTCGTCGCGGAGGAGTCAAGAAACATCAAAAGAAAGAACTCGCGAAATATCTACAAAAATTATACGACGACTTAACTTCTCGCGTCGAAACATTACGAGTCGCGCTCACCCTATATCGGGAACCTCCCGTTCATTCGTCTAACCCCAGAATCGCGGTTAACCGACCGTCATCGCCTGCCGATTCAGAGGCGTCTACGTATATTCTCGACGACCCGTCAAACTTCGACGAGATTCCGGTCATAGACTTGACTGAGGACGGCGACGAGGACTCTTATTTGGAAACCATCGATACAACCACGGCTCCCAAGGTAAATGACCACTTCGAAATTCCGGGATATCTTTTGAGGACATATGTTAACAATTACGGGGACATTTTAAATAATTCGATACCAGCGCCCATATACGAGTGGTGTGAGAATCTTTATTTT
>NW_026533118.1:0-1290 GCF_026283585.1 Hylaeus volcanicus | reverse complement strand
ATGTTTAGTCTCGCGGGCTATCAAGATGTTTTGGGAAGCTGGCCGTGTTTTGGGTCCCGCGGTCCCTTATCTATCTCGCTCGAGAATTGTTTCGGTTGGCGTTTCCTGCCGTGGATTAAGGTGCCTTCATAGTTGTTCGCTTTCCTTAAGCCTAATTTACAATGTTTTCGCTTTAAATATTGATAATTGTTGTCGTTTAATTATTAATATTGTTTATTGCAATCGAACGTCTCGACATGAGTATGGAGACGAGATTTTAGGTTGATACCAGTACCTTTAATGTATACATCACCATTAAATAGCAAATTTCACATTTACATAGATAATAATAAATGTATTGTTGTTAATTATGTTAGACTGGATTAGCACAGGTATCGAGTATAGAGTTGGTTTAGAATTCGTACGCTGGACGTTAGATATTAACACTATTCAACAAATTTCACATTTATTGGAAATAGTGATTAATAATAATTGTTGTTAACATTCGTTAACGAGCTTGGAAGTTTGAGAGAAAATTGGATTTGCGTGCTGGACGCGGAATTTGCATTATTTGACAGACTTCGCATCTGCCGAAAATAATGTATGTAGGTTGTTGTTAACGATTGTTAACAACAATTAGACGCTTTAGCGTAGGAATGGAAATGAAGAAGTAAGTTTGATTTTACCTTTGAATTGGACATTAGTATTTAATAAATTTCTCATTTATTAAATTAATAGTTTATGTGATTGTTGTAAACAATTATTAATGATCTCAGGCACTTAATTATTACTATTGAGGCGGAGCTGTGTCGCGTATGTGCTGAAAATTAGGCGTTCCCTTATTAGTTAACAAATTTCCTATTTGTTTAACCCTAGGTTTAACGCAATTGTTTATTAACGATTTTAAATACAAATTTAGGCGATTTTGATGTTTGTATGAGATGTTACATTCGGCCCTTAATCCATGACTGATTTTAATTATTTAAACGTTTCAATAATTAATTGATGTTAAATCGCGTCCATGCTTCCCGCCACTCGGACGAGTACAAAGATCGCTTGGCGCGTGCCGCTTGCTTGGCGCGTGCCGCTCGCTTGGCGCGTGCCGCTTATCGGCAGGTAGGAAGAGCTATAAGCGTCGCTCGTGAACTTAGATTTAAATGTAAAATATTCGTACTTCGTTGTACGAGAATAAGGTATGATATTCTATTCGTATATGAAATTCTTATAAGGTATTCGGTAAAACTTAATATTTGATACACGAATATAGGAATAATTAATGTTCAGCTAACATATCATAATGCGAAAAATTGG
>NW_026533117.1:93502-141568 GCF_026283585.1 Hylaeus volcanicus | reverse complement strand
GGGGAAGAAGAGTTATTATTGTCTGGTTAATTCTGCAGCTTGGGGCGGCCGAATTGTACCTACTGCATCAAAGAACGAGACATACGCGTATGGGCTTCCGGCACGTCCCCCGTCACCCTACGACAATCCTAAGAGAAAGATGGAATGGCGCGAACCTCGCGATGAAACAGAGGACGAATATCCGAGAAACGTGCACCCCGCGTACACTAGATCGTGTTATAATTCTTCGCCACGTAGGGAAGATAGTAGAAACAGAGGAAACAATAGAGACAATTACGATTATTACGATTATTACGAACCTGAGAACCGATATCCGCGTCCCCGTCCTGTGTCACCCTACAACAACCGACGCCTATGGTCGGAGGAGCCACCCGAGCGACGCGAGTCATACGAACCGACACGCTATCAAGGCCGCACGCGCCAACGACGTGCCGCTCCAGTGAAGAGATACGAGCGAAATTTTTCTCCACCAAGGCAAGGAAGGAGTGCGTCGCGAAACCAAACGCCACCGAGTCGTACGCAACACTATGATGAATCGCAACAAGATAGGGCACCGCGCCAACAACACAGAGAAAATCGGAGTCAGACGAAACATTTAAACTCCTACGGCGCCCGCTCACGCAACGACAACAGAGCGGGCGCAGACCGCGCGACCTCCTCAAATTCGAGGACGATAACCTTCAAGAACGAGACCCCGAGGACTCCCTCCGAGAGGCACCCGCCCCGCGAATTCGCGTCAAAGCGAAGGAGTTGGGGGCAGGAGAAGGCGAATTCTTAATTGATACGGGAACCGTATTAAGCATAGTAGAATTAGACGCAGTTCACCCTGACGCACCCGTCGTTAATCGCGACCGGTTCGAAATAGAAGGATTAAAGGGAAAAATTCATACTGAGGGCGCCACTTGTATGAAAATTAACGGTAGCTGGGCGCTATTTTATGTTGTTAAAAATTCAAATTTACCTCCAGGAATATCAGGCCTAATAGGTAGTTCGTATCTCCTACAAGAACAGGCCTCTGTATCGTATTTTCATCGCTCGTTAGTAACGACTAGTCGCCCGATACACCCGATACGATTCTCTAATTCAGCCGCAATGAACGATGCTCTTCGATCGTGCGAAAGGGGACGAGAAACCTTGCAGGCTTTCCTCGCTGAACATCCAGAATTAGAAAACGAGTCTGAGGAAAATTTGGAACAAGCACCTCCACCGCGTCCTCTCACACCGCTTTCAGAGGAACAGCTCGCTGAACACGAAGCATATGATTTGGGAGAATATAAAATCAGCTACCCTTCCCCTGACGAACGATTAGATAATATCATGGACAAACTGAAAATAGATCATTTAGACAACGCGGCACACAATCTGGTAATAAAGGCAGTAGAGGAATTTTCCGACAGATTTTTCGTTCCCGGTGATCCATTCGAAAAAACTGAGACAGCAACGCATTCGATCCCTACAACTGATTCCGTCCCTGTATATACACGGCAATACTCATTCACACCGTTTCAAGAAGAAGAAATTAAAAAACAAATTAGCAATCTTGAAAATTTAAGAATAATCGTTCCATCAAAATCTCCTTATAATTCTCAGCTTTGGGTAGTGCCGAAGAAAGCTGACTCCGCGGGAAATAAACGCTGGCGTATGGTAGTTGACTTTCGTAAATTAAACGCAAAGACAATAGAAGACAAATTTCCCATTCCACGCATTTCTGATATATTGGATCGATTAGGAAAAGCTCGATATTTTTCGGTATTCGACTTGGCAAACGGATTTCACCAGATTCCAATGGCACCAGAAGATCAAGGAAAAACGGCATTTTCCACACCAAAAGGACACTATGAATATGTTCGCATGCCGTTCGGATTGAAAAACGCCCCAGCAACATTCCAAAGGTTAATGAATCAGGCATTACGAGGGTTAATTGGAAAGGAATTGTACGTTTACTTGGACGACGTAGTAGTATACTCTGAAACCCTAGAAGAGCACGGACGCCGTCTCAGAAGGTTCTTTGACCGACTCCGCGAACACCATCTCACCTTGCAAACTGATAAGACCGAGTTTCTCAAGGAGAGGGTCGCATATCTAGGTCATATAATATCAGCCGATGGAGTACGACCAAATCCCGAGAAAATCAGAGCAGTATCGGAATTTCCAATTCCAAAAAATAGAAAGGGCCTTAAACAATTTTTAGGACTGGTAAATTACTATAGACGCTTCATTCCTGATATGGCACAACACGCGAAACCACTTACGAATTTAACCAGCATTAAGACCTCTTTCACTTGGACAGAAAGCCATCAGGCAAGTTTCGAAGACCTAAGACAAGCCCTATGCAAAGAACCAGTTTTGAAATACCCAAATTACGATGAACCATTTATAATAACGACAGACGCTTCCGATATAGCGGTCGGTGCAGTTCTAAGCCAAGGAAACATCGGACAAGACCCGCCAATCGCATACGCATCACAAATAATCACGCGGGCCGAACAAAATTACTCTACCACGGAGAAAGAATGTCTAGCTATTATTTATGCAGTAAAACATTTTAGGACGTACATTTAAGTACGGAAATTTTTCGTCGTTACCGATCACCGCCCATTACAATGGCTATTTTCGATTAAAGACCCAACATCGCGGCTCGCACGCTGGAGAATATTACTCGCTGACTACGATTATGAAATAGTTTACAAACCAGGCCGAGTAAACGCAAACGCAGACGCTTTATCGCGAAACCCCGTACCACACGCTTTTCCAATTTCTCCAAATAAGGACGATACCGCCGAAAATGTCACGGATCCCGAGACAAATCAAGAAGGAATCGGACAACGGGTTAAAATGCGGTAGGAAGAACAACCGAGACCTAATTATGTAGAACCACTAACTGTTATTGTAGAAGAAACATTCAATGATAACGATCCTCCTTCGGCGATAACACAAACGGAAAACAACCTAGAAATTGCCGAACCACAAGCAAATTCAACGTTAATGGGTATAAACGCAACGCGGCTAGAGTGACTTATTAACCAGTCAAATAAGTAAAACTTTCGAAGCACTCGGGTTACTTCAGGAAGCGAGCCTATTAACGAAAGATCTAATAGAAGGACAAGTAATAATTGTTCCTCACGAACAGGGGAAAATCCTTAACGTCATCGGAACAAAAAGCTTCTTCCACGAGATAAACGAATCAAAATTAGAACGCTTGCTAACCGTTCTCCGAACTACGATAGAGAAAGAGCGCATTACCTCGTTCCGAATAGCAGCGCACGGCGAAACCTTACACCGTTTCAACGCGAATATCCTTAAATTACATTTAGAAGAAATATTCTGGAATATACCAATAAAAATTACAGTATGCACAGGGAAAATTAAAGTGCCCGGGGAAGATCAACGCGAGGATATCATGCGATATTATCACGGAAGTTTAATAGGGGGACATAAAGGAGTAACAAAAACATATCAGCGAATACGAAGTCACTTCGAGTGGCCGCGAATGCGTCGGGACATTGAAAACTTCATACGAAACTGTCGCAGTTGTCAAGAACAAAAGCTCGTCCGCATAAAAACTCGTGAACCAATGCTTATAACGGATACACCAGCCAAACCGTTCGACAAGGTGGCTCTCGACACTGTTGGTCCTCTCCCTATGACCCCTAGTGGAAATCGGCATATTTTAACTATTCAATGTCAACTATCAAAATTCTGTATGACAATTCCATTACCGGATATTCGTGCGCTTACCGTCGCCGACGCTTTGTCGCGCTATTTCATCGCAATTTTCGGAGCACCGCACGCTATTCTGACCGATCGCGGAAAAAGTTTCATCAATAATTTAATGCAAGGCATAGCTCGCGTATTTAGAATAAACCACGTTACAACATCTGGTTACCGTCCCCAGACTAACGGCTCACTAGAAAGGAGCCATATCGTTCTTACCGAATATTTAAAACACTATTTGGAAAGATACGAAGACTGGGATTTGCTATTGCCCTTTGCGACCTACTCGTACAACACTTCGGTACACGAATCGACGAACTTTACCCCGTACGAAATAGTATTCGGTCAGTTAGCCAGGGACCCATTTACGCCGTTGTCTCGTAACGAAATTCTAACTTACCCATCATATGTACAAAATTTGGTACAGCGATTAGACGAAATTCGCTCAATAACGCGGAAAAATATAGATGACAGCAAATTACGTTCCAAATTATACTACGACCGTAGAAGTAACGAACTTAACTTCAGACCGAATGACTTGGTCTACGTTCTAAAAGAACCGCGAATAGGGAAATTCGATTCCCATTATGAAGGACCATTTAAAATTTGCGATATCACGGAACAAAATAATGCTATTCTAATGAAGGAAAATGGTCAAAAATTCATGAAACACTTCGATAAGCTAAAACATGCTCATTCCAAGGAAAAACCGCCTTGAAGGTATTTGGTATCGGTTAACAATAGCCGATACGGTAATAGAAAGCTTAATAAGTTAAAACTTTAACCTTGCCAACTTAAACAACAGATCTAAAAATAAATAATAAAATTTATTACCACCTAATTCTAAATATGCATAACTCTTGACCACTCTGTATTAATACAACGCTCGAGTTCTTCACATCTCCAATGTCGGATCATGTCGCGAAACATTACCGGAAACGAAAAATATTTTTATTTATTTAACAGCGCATAATGGAAAATTTGTCAATCACGGGAATGCTCTGCTGCATCCTATGGGTATATTTAGCACAGCCAATGAGATCGAAGGGGATTATGAAATTACACCTCTCAAAAGTAACCCAGGCTTGTTCTATGAAGAAGAATTACCCATTAGGATTTTCCACGCAAAATGGAAAGTAGTAACAGCCATAGGTGTTCAAGATATTCTCGACGCAAAGCCACTTATTCTACCACAAATGGAAAGAATCAAAACACTTTGTGACAATTACAGCTGGACACTCTGTCCTGCGGATACAATTAGAATCGATTTAACACGAAAATTATCAGATGTAAAGCAGTACGAACAACTTTTACGTAACAGTCTAACAAAACCAATGGCCACAAAATCACGAAGATCAGCACCTTTGGGATTTATCGGTACAATTAGTAACGCCCTTTTTGGAACACTTACACAGGACGACGCAAAATATTATAACCAGGAAATAGACAAAATTTACAAAGACGAAAAACACTTATCAGAACTATTGGGAAAACAGACGCACATTGTTAGATCAGAATTCCAAGACATTCATCGTGACCTAATAAAATTAAGGAATTCTTCCTTAATAATGGATAACAGAATAAAACAGTTAACAGCAGGTCTCCTTAAACTCGATAAAGTCGAGACAGAGATAGAGTTACAAAGAGCCACAACGTCATGGACGTATCAAATATCCAGGCACGTGGACGAATACCTTCAGGCCTTACTAATACTGACAGACGCAATAATGTTTGCTAAATTAGGAATATTACACCCAGCTATATTGTCACCCGATCAACTCGAACTAACATGTACCCGTATTAACCAATCAACACCATATGAATTTCCCCTCTCCCTAACAGAACTACGATCAGAAAGATTTTATAGAATAATCACACTCAGCACAATATATTCAAATGGAAGAATGTTAATATCAATCGAAATTCCCCTCCTAGATAAAGCACCCTTCAATCTATATCGGCTACATCCATTACCATCCTTTTTACAAATTTCACATAACATTTCCAGTGCCATTCTCATTGTACCACAAACCCCATACCTCGCAATCGATGACCCTCATAAGGAATATCTCTTGCCAACGGAAAGCTTCATACAAAGATGTAAGATTCATCCCACCAAATACATCTGTCAGCTTACATTGCCATTATACAGCCTAGAAGAAGCACCAATTTGTAAAACCGACCTTCTTATTCAAAAACGTACCATAGAATGGAAAAACTGTAACATAAGATCATTAAAATCAACTGGCATAATTATCAACCAACTCAAAACTACAAACACATGGCTATACTTTGTCAAAGAGAAAACACCGGTGCAAATTAAATGCAATTACCGCGCCGCAGGCTATGAACTGATACAAGGTCCAGGAATTTTGAAACTAAAAAAGAATTGCCAGGCACAAATAAATAATTCAAGAATGATTGCATCAGAAGAAACAACGTCTAAAGTAACTCGACATTTAAACAACTACCAAGCCTAAATATAACGCACCTGATACCACAGATTACACCTCATCACATACAAATAATATCCGATTATCAACAACAAGAAATACCGCTAGGACCATTAAATGATGAAATAAACGAGAAATCCATTGCCTTACTAGAAATCGAACAACAAGTAAACAATTTAGCGTCACATCACCGTACCCAAGATTAACATCCTATTCAACCTATGGAATATCCTCGATAGGGATACTAATTATCATAATTGGCATAATATGGGTTGTGATAAAATTTTATAAGAATCATTGTTCAAAACCCAACATAACAGCAAAGGAACCAACTGAACAAATAGAGATGGGAACACTAAAACATAGGAAAACAGAAAATTTAGCATCACCCTATATACAACCGACTATCTCGCCACCGTTTTGCATACCACCTATTCCAAGAAGTCCGCCTGCACTCACAGCAGATCTCGCGGAAAAAATAAGGAATGTCCACCTCTACTAAACAGCTTAGGTAAAGACGTAATGTCAAAATCCAATCAGAACTCACCGTTACCACCTCCATCCATACCTAATATACCCTATATAAACCATCGCACAATTACACCATACCATTATCAAAGTTTTTTTTTTCGTGTGAACTACAAGGACCACTATAAAGCGAAATGGGTTACTATAGAAAACCAGGAAATGGTATGTATCTTAACGAAACTACATAATTAAAGAACAACACCCCCCTAGTAATAACCCATAACTAATTAAGTTTCTTTTCCCTCCTTTAATATCAAACAGCTACTTTGCCCGTGTTCGATGACACGCGGATGCCTCGGCTGGTCACCCCGGCAGAGAGACTGCTATCACGATTGACCTTGGGCAATTTGAGGCGAAGAGAATGCGTCCAAGGTCAAGCCTGGGTAGAAGCGGACGGCACCATCCTGTGTGACGGGTGTCACTGGGCCCTACCGGAGGAGGAAGCAACAGCATACATCCCATCGCACGTACACCATCTCGTACGAGAAGGCCGTCTGGCCCATGCAGCGGTAGTCTTCCCCGATGATCATTGCGGCCCGTTGCTCAGGGTGCAACAGGAGGGCACTGGATAGGGGCAATCCGGAGGAATGCCTCCCGTGTATTAGGACAATTGCCCTCATACCCTGGGCAGAGCTGGCGGTACGGCCGCGTATTCAAGTATACGGAACAGCGTCCCCCATTACCCCCGGCCCAGACTACCATTACATCTTAGAATAATTTTTATATTTTTCTTAACATTATTTTTATATTTACCCATAATCGTTATGTCATCTTAGAATAATTTTTATATTTTTCTTACCATTACTTTTATATTTACCTACAATCATTATTCTTTTCCGTTATTTGTGTATATATATAATCTTAGAATAATTTTTATATTTTTCTTATCATTATTTCGTATATTCTTTTCCGTTATTTGTATAATTATTTATATAACATTATTTAATATTATATAGTAATTAATAATTTAAAATATATTTTTTTTTCTTTATATATATCCTTCAAACGTCACTAAAGTTAAAAAAAAAAAAAATTTATACATATCAGTCAGTTATGTAATAAGCGTTCGATGAAAACGTACACCTTTATTACACGAAACAGCCTCTTGAGACTGTTTCGTGTCTGGCAAAGGGGGTGTTACATCCGGCCCTGCCGGTGTCCCTTTTCATCGACCTCACATTGCGAATAGTTAAGATCAGATACTTTTAGGAATGCGCTTGACGTACGATTCGGAAACCGTTTCTCGGGAACCGAATCGTGGGATCTGCGAACCAGCGAAATAGGCGTCAGCACTCAACGCCAGCACATCCGCTGAACTTGGGACCCCTCCCGATTTCAACGGATGCAAAAACGAAGGTTCTCGAACGCGGCTCGTGCCATGCGAGGATCAGCTAGTATATAAACCCGTGGACACGCCCCACCGTGGCTCTTTTTTATTCCGCTGTCAGTACGTTATCATCGTGGTGATTACCGAAATCTTGTAGTCGCGGACAGGTTAACTTCACGCGTTGTCGTTACCTACGAAAGTCCGACGTATAATCGGTTAAGATCACATCGAACCTTTATCATCAATCGAACACCCACTCAGCGTCGCGCTTTGGTCATCAAATACTAAATTATTGTAGTCACGGATAGAGTAATCGTACGCGCGCCGCGTCGTTACCGAGGAAAGTCCGTTGTTAATTAGTAGAGACCCGTGTCGCGAGTGATAGTTGCCGACAAACAGATCCTTGCAACAGCACAGCCCTGGGACCACAACAGATAGCTGGTACAACCAAACTGTAAGACCGACAAGCGGTAACGTACCTACATAATTGTATACTTGATTTCCCAAAACCGATATTGTAATATAAACTCGTTATTTTGTAACAATACATATTCATTTATATATTTAAATGCTAAACCTTGAAAACAATAATTTTAATCCCGAATTGCTCTTTCCCGTTAGCGAATACAGTTAAGGTGAGCTTTAGCTCTTTAATGGAAGACGAAGATCCCAAGAAAGAGTCACAGATAAGCTGGGACGTAACACACTCAACCCACTTCGTAAATGTGTCTAAAAACACTACAATGTACCGACTTTGGTTTCGTCCTAAGGGAAAAGGACCCATTATATCGGCGGATACCACGGCCCATGGCCGATTGGGGATCCGCCTACCCATGAGACCAGCAGGAGCGCGCTGCTCGACCTTGTACTGATGGCATTCGAGACACGCTCGTACGAAGCGACGAATGTCTCGAAACATTCCCGGCCAGTAATATCTCTGGCTTACGCGTTTATAAGTTTTCTCTGCGCCAGGGTGGCCGACGGAGGGAATGTCATGGGCTTTTCGGATGGCCTTTTCTCGAAACTCTTTTGGTAAGACGAGTTTCCACGCTTCGTAGTCTTCCCCGATGATCTCTTGTGTCGGAGACGGACGATGGAAATACAAACGACCGTCTTCGATACGCCAATCGGGGTAGGACGCAGGGTGCGATCGAACTTGGTCCAGGCGGCCAGCGCACCAGGTATCGTCGATATCTTTAATGGCCGCTAGAAGGTCGCCTGGAACCAGTGCACGTGAAAGTGCATCGGGCACCTGATGTTGGGATCCCTAGCGATGCACAATATTGAACAAATATTGCTGCATATCAAGGGCCCAACGGGCTAGCCTCCCGGTCGGATCTTTTAAATTATGAAGTTATGAAGTTATGACCGTGAAGGTGTACCCTTCTAAGTACGGACGGATTTTCTTTATCGCCCATAATACGGCCAAGCACTCCTTTTCCGTAACCGAGTATTTTTGTTCGGCCGCGGTCAAAACTCGATTCACAAAAACAATGGGATGTTCTTCTCCGTTATGTTCCGGTGTGAGGACCGCGCCGATAGCGTAGTTGCTCGCGTCCGTTTGAAGGACAAACGGAAGTGAAAAGTCTGGGCGAGCAAGTACGGGAGCTTGGTTCAAAGCTTCCTTCAAATTTTTGAAAGCTTTTTGCTGTGCTTCTTCCCAAACCCAGGGCTCGTTCTTTTTGAGCAACTGTACCAATGGGACTTTGTCCCGCGCATGATTCGGTAAAAATCTGGCGTACCATCCGACCATGCCCAGAAAACTGCGCAGTTGCTTAAACGTGGTGGGCGCCGGGTAGGACAAAACAGGCGCCACCTTTTCGGAGTCGGGTTCGAGGCCTTTTTGGTTCATCAAATATCCCAAATATCAAACCTCTTGGCGACAAAATTCGCTTTTTTCCCGATTTATTTCGAGCCATGCCGCGTTAAGTATTCCGAGAATCTTTTCGATCCATTGAAGGTGAGAATCGAAAGTCTCGTTGACGATTACAATAACGTCAAGATATGTGAATACGTGTGGTTCCAATTCTGGACCAATCGAACGGTCCATCAGCCTCTGAAACGTGGCTGGAGCGTTGGTCAGTTCATACGGCATTCGCTTGAATTGAAATAAGCCTTTGCCAGGAACCGCGAACGCAGTAATTTCTTTACTGGATTCTTCCAGTGGGATCTGGAAATACGCTTGGCTCAAATCGATCGTCGAAATGTAATGTGTCGTGCGTAGTTTATCCAGGATAGCGCCATATAGGGGAGGGGATATGCGTCCTTTTTCGTGACAGTGTTTACGTCTCGATAATCGATGCAAAATCGATATTTCCCGTTCGGCTTCGGGATAATTACGGGACAACTTGCCCATGCACTATCGGAGCGTTCTATAATCCCCTCCGCGAGCATCTTGTCGACCTCCGCGTGCGCGATCTCATAAATTTTCAGAGATACTCGTCGCGCGCGGTGTTTGATCGCAGCGTGACCTTGCACATCTATCCGATGATGAACAAGGGTCGTCGCTCGCGGTTCTTTCGCCGGTTCTGGAATAGAGGTGTCCAGTAGTCGCTGCAGGCGCTCAAGTTGATTCCCCGTTAGTTCAACGATCGCTGCACAATTGACCCGAATGACCTCAGTCTCCTGTACGCCAGGTACCACGAAAGAATGGACGGGAACGGTTCCTATGCGCCAAGTCGCATTTGTAGTGTTTAGGATGACCCCGAAAGTTTCGAGAAAGTCAGTTCCTAGAACGCAGTCGTAGACGAGATTTCGAGCAACTCGGATCGGCAAATCGCGTCTCCGCCCGTCAATCTCGATTTCAACGATTGCTTTGCCCAGGATGCGGTCCTGGGCTCCATTGGCCATCCGCATTTCCCCAGCGAATGCAGTGTCAATGCGTGATCCGAGCCACGGAACCGCGCACGGTCCTAAGTAGGAACGCGCGGCCCCGCTGTCGATCAACGCCCACAACTGATGTCCGGCTAATTGCAAACGGACATAGTACCGACGATCTGCGTATCTCGGTGGAAAATCGCGTCGACTTTTGTCTGATTCACGAGCTAAAACCACGACATCGACTTCACTCAGTTCGAACCAAATCGCCGACTTCTGAACAATTCGAGTGGTATGTCCTCTTTTCTCGTCTGGCAACTCCACCGTTTTTCGAGTAAATAGGGTCGATGACGCGTCCCGTGTTTCTAAAAGTCGGGACGGGAGGGGTGGTGTGGGAGAGGTTATCGGAGTCTTCGGAACATCCGTGCAAAGATACGGATCCTCTAACTCCCCTTTCCCCTCCGCCTTGCCTAAAGATGAGGCCCCATTGTCCTTCAGCGGGGGGTCATAACGACCCCCGCCATCGACCCACCCGCTTCGCGTTTTCCGCACGCCGTGCGGCGCAATCGGGACACGTTTTAAGCGTCTCCCCTTCCCGGTTGCACCCGTAGCAGACCCTTGTCTGATGGAACCGAGGGCAGTCAGCAGCCCAATGTTCAGGGCGCTGACAATTGCAATACCCCCTCCCCCCCCCCAGATGTCGAAGGAGTCGTGGGAATTACAACTGGTTTAGCCGGCGCGGAGCGTGGTTTCGCCGCAAGTACATTCTTTCGCGGCGAAGGGCTCCTCGGCGCCGGTGGAGGGAGTGCCCTCCTCGGGGGTGGACGAGCTCTCGGGGAACGCCGTGGGGGTCTCTCTAATTCTCTCCGAGAACTCCTCTTTTCAGAACGATCGGACGACCTTGGCTCCGTCACCCATCTCTTCTCTTCTTCCCATTCTATTCAAGGTTTCACCCTTTCCCTAATACTTCCTAATAAGGGTTGTCGGGTGGAGGCGCGGTCGATCGCAGCCAAGCGCGCCAAGCTCGTCGAATGGTGGTACGCCGTAAAGGGCAACAAGAGCTGCTCTGGCTCGGGTGTGGGACGAGACATCTCCGCTTGTAAGGCTACGTACTCCACCTTTGACCCCAGGATGCTTAGTTTCCTGAAGGTCGAAAATTCGTTCCTTCGGAACCTTTGCTGATAAAACGGTGTCAGGTTCTTATAAGCTATCGCGAGGCGGTCCTGTAGGGGCGGCGGTACTTTCATGTGGGGGAAGATAATACAAAGATTATCTAGAAATGGCCGACTGGGCTCTCCTTCTCCCTGGGTGCGGCGATGTGCATCGCTCATTAGCTGCTGTTAGTCGTCTTCGCCTCCAAAACGTTCTCTACACGCCCTGGAGAACGAACGCCACGACCGATATTTGTTTCCACGGTGGTAATATCACCACTCTTTTTTACCTGAGCCAGCTGCCTAAGAAAGGGCTCAGCCGGATCCCCGTCCTCAAAAGAAAGTCGCCACCGACTCAATACCTCGACCGCTCGGTCCGTGGGCAAGTGCCTTCGTCGGCGAGAGCGTCGAGAGGAGTGGCGGCGGCGGGAGGATTCGCGACTAGTGTTGCTGTTTGATACCGTGGAATCGGTATCAGAACTGCTGCGGCTGGTCCCAGAACTGGTGCTGCTCGGGGCCTCCTCCGTAGATTGATCCGTGGAGGGACTGCGACGGCGACGATGACGACGGTCATCTCGTCGTTTGACTATTTGTTTGGGGGAGTGTCGACGTCGGGGCCGGCAACGGCGGTCACCTGCCCCTTGGTCCGATCTCTCCCCCGAGGTTTCCCGAGCAGATCGCGGGTGGGCGCGGCGGCCGTGACCTTGGTCACGACTCCGTTCTTCCAACCTCTCGTCACTACTATACTCCCTTCGGCGGGAGTGCGTAGGGAGAGGCTCGTCCTGAAGGGGGCGGGTCTCTCCTTTTTTTCTGGTGCGCGGGGAATCGCACCGGGCCCTTTAAAGGGCGCTGTTCTTCGCAGCTCCAGGCTGGAGAAATCCGGGCTGCTGCAGTGATTTTTCCCTCCTTGATTGCCCTCGCGCCCCCCTATCCCTTTTCGATTGAGGGGGCGTAGCGGCACGAGGCGGAAGGTCCTCGCTGTCCGTGCCTTGCGAGGGCTTCGGAGGGTGAGCGCGGTTATCTTTTTCGCGGTCGCGACTTTTCAGCGTCCGCGGTGACGCATCTCCCCTCTCTGGCGCCGCGCTTCGTCACTTCGTACTGCGCGATCGCCTGCTCTCCTCGACGTTGGTGCGGGCCTCGATGGGAGGGGTGCGGATAGCCGATCCGCCGCGGGAGAGGGGGGAGCCCACAAAAGCGCGTCGCTGTCCTCCCTCTCATCAGACTCTCTTCGCGACGAATATCCGCTGCCCGTTTCCGCGGTCGCGACTGGAGTTCTCGCGGTCGCTTTTTTTTTTTTTTTTTTGTGGGAAAATGCGTTACGCATACCTCGGTTTCCCGGGGGGAAAAACCGAGGTTATGTGGGACTACCATCGGGGAGGGGAGCGCCAAAGGCGATGGTTACCCACTAAAACCCCACACCCACCTAAGCTACATGGGTAGCGCCTGGATCACGCGAGTACTCGCAGGAGGCTTCCCAGCTTACATGAATTCCGGGGGGAGGGTGTTAGCTTCCCCCACTACCTACTGTATAAGACCCCGGGCGGAGGGACCCGCCCGGTGTCCCCATCCCTGGGGCCGTCGGAATGGGCTTCCCGAGCCCCCGCTCGGTCCACCCATAGCCCCCGGCATCTTCGTGTCCGTTCTGGTTCAGGAAACAAAGAGCTTCCTGAACGCCAGGACAAGAAGACGCCGACCCCGGTAAGGGAGGGTCGTCGGAGGCGTGATCCGGCACGCCCCGACCCTCCCCGCCCCACCCCCCATGCGCTCCCACAGGACCCGTTGGTCCAAGTGGGGATGGGCCGACCACACAACCTCGGCCCGTCCCGAGGGGAATTATACCCCCTCAGGGGGCCAGGGTCAGCTCAAGCCCCGGCCCCTCATATTCGCCGCCTCCATGCGAGGCACCTGTCGTCGCGGGGGCGCCCCTCGCGGCCCCTCACTATTCATACCCCCACGCAGGGGGGTACACCGGCGCGAGGGACGTCCCCGCGCCCATGTCCTCCTTGCCGAGCCCGGGTCTCTTTCCCGGGCTCGCTCGTCGGCCTCCTTCTGCGACATAACCTCCTCGCAAAAGGTGGCCGCCGCTTTCCACGACCTCTCGCTCGAGGCCATGTCGTCGACCATGGCCGCGAAGGAGAGGTCCCTCGCGGGGTTGCCTGCGGTCGGCGATCCCCTAGGGGCCGGGAATCAAAAAAACTCACGGGGTCCTTCGACCGGCCCGCCGATTGACCGGTGGGCAACCACGCAGCGGTCTCGGACACTCCTCGTGAGGGACCCGCGATCGGAGTCCCAAAAGGGCCTCGCGGGGTTCCCAATCTGGAAAAAGGTGGTTCCGCGAGGAGTTCGACCGGCCGACCCGTGGTCCGCCGCTCTGGAAGCCGCTTTCCGAGGGTGGTCAGTCCTCTCGGTGGTGGCCACACCGCGGTCCTGGGGGGCAGACGCCGCCCCCGGCGACTTGCCGCGCTCACGCGAAGACACGGCCCTATCGCGGGGGGTGAGGGGGCTCGAAAATGGGGGGGGGGGGGTGTCTAGTGCTCGCGGTTCTCTCATCCCTCCACTCTCGCGGACCACCTCCGGCCTGGGGTGTCCGCCGAGGAGGGAGCGAGGCCCTTCCGGGGGTCAGGGTGCTTTCGTGACGGGCAGAAAAAGTCTGCCCCGTCACACAACATTCTAAAATTAATCAATCCTACATTCATTATATACTCGTACATTTTAAACAATCTAGTTTCATTTGATTTGAATTTTGCATTCAAGTTCATATATCTTTGACTTGACTGAATGTCTAGGATGTCTTCTTCTACTAGTAACCCACTCCGAGCAGGTTAACCCGCTCTTCCTACAATTCAAGAACCGTTCCTTCGTGGTTAGTATGGGTTACAGTAACCTTTCCTTCATTAACCGGGTTTGGGTTAGGGTTTAGCAGCGCGCCTCTATGTTGGAGTGGTGCGGGCCATGGCCCTATACGGATGTCCCGTATGGGCCGACACCCTGGCCAAGTGCCGGCAAAGTCGGCACATGCTCCGCCGCATACAGCGGCGGGTGGCCATCAGGGTGGTGAGGGGCTACCGCACCGTTTCCACGGAGGCGGCGCTGATCCTGGCGGGATACCTCCCCTTTGACCTCCAGGCGGCCGCCGACGCCGAAGTTTTCAGGCGTCGGCGGGAGCACCGCCGGAACGGGGAGGACCCGCCGGCTGAAGCGGTCGAACGATGGAAGCGCCAGTCACGGCGGTGCGCACGAGATGCGTGGTGGTGGGAGCTGCTAAACAGCCCCGCTGCCCGCAAGCGCACTGTCGGCGCGGTTCTGGCCAACCTTGATGGTTGGCTGGACCGCGGGCATGGCAGGCTCACCTACCGGCTCACGCAGGTGCTCACCGGGCACGGATGTTTCGGTGAGTACCTGCATAAGGTAGGTGCGGAGGCGACGCCCGAGTGTCATCAGTGTGGGGCCGTGCTGGACACGGCCCAACACACGTTGGAGGAGTGTCCGTCCTTTGCTGGCCAAAGGCGGGCACTCCAAATACAGATTGGTGGGGACCTCTCGCTGCCGGTCGTAGTTTCTGCCATGATCAACAGCGAGAGGTCGTGGAATGCGGTAGCCTCCTTCTGCGATGCAGTCATATCGCAGAAGGAGGCAGACGGTATCGGGAACGCTCCGATCCCGCTCGTCAAGAGAGAAGACGGGTTAGGCGGGCCTGGAGGCGGCGTCCGGTCGTATTACCGGCCGATCCCCACACAGCTGGAGGGATCGGTACCGGGGTGCCCGGAGCCCCCTAATGGCCTGTCTGCCCGCCGGCCGCCCTGATCGAGGGCGGCCAGAATGGTGAGACGGCCCCTTGCGCGCACGTTTGTCATGGGTCACAGTCACGGTGACCCGGCGTGTCGCGCGAGGGGCCGCGGGGACCGAGACGGCTGGCGGTAGGGCGCCGCCGTCTTCGTGACCGGTCCCAAGGCGGTCGGCGTCAGGGTATGGCCCCTGGCGCCGAGAGAAACTGAGGAGATGGGCTCCCCAACGATTAGGGGAGCCTGGGCACGGCGGCTGTGGTGGAGTTCTTCTTAGAGTGTTCACGGCCGCCGTAATGCCCAACGTTGGCCATCGGGGGGGTTTTAGTGGGTATACCGTGGGCGATCGAGCCTGCTGGGAGTCCCACACTACCCGGCGAAAGAACCCTACATCGCCGGGTGTGCTTAATGCATTTCCCCCTCGTTAAAAAAAAAAAAAAAAAAAAAATAGGGTTCAGCAGCGGTCCGAATCCCTGCCCTTGCGATGAATCTGCGACGTTCATACCTTATGTGTACAAGATAAAAAAACCTACAATAATTTTAGCTGATCCTGTAATTTTTAATACATATGTATCTCATAATAATAGCCGCCCGTTTGTCTATACATGAACATATGCATTTCACGTGCGACCATAGCCTGGTGGATTCGCGCGGTCTGCGTACAATATTATATGAAAATTTACAAAACTGTAGGAGGAAAATGTATCATATTATATATGAATGGATTCAGAAAGAAAGTTCCGTTCATTTTTGTCACTATATAAATTTGTGTATCTCTTAAAATAATGTAACAAAAATCTTTTTGTTATAAACAAATTACATTTTACAAAATCTGTGACCACTTTTTGTTTTACCTCATAAAACTATGAAACTTTTCCCTAAAAAGATTTCTTATATCTATTGTAGTTTTCGAGATAGCATTTTTCTGCTGAAAGTTTAAGGGTTGATTTCACCCCCTAAACTTGCAATTGGGGAGCTATAAAAAAGTACGTATGCCTTATTTTTACTTAATGTATCCACCAAGTTCCATCAAAATCGGAGACGGACGTTCGGTATGTTCCCTTGTGAGTAAAAAAGCTTTAATAAACATAGGTCGAAAGGTCAACCTTTTGTTTGCTAATATCATGATTGACTTACTTGTTTCCATTGCTTGCGATGTTTATTTTAGTGCTTATAAATCGTGTTCTGAATTATCTTATTCAAGTGCTGACAGTAGATTTCATTGAGGAATTGTCAGTTGTGGATTGGCGATTGTAGATATTACACAGTTGCAAAGTATCGTGAAAATGTCAGTGTATTATGCGAATGAAGAAGTGGCAGATATGCATTTTATGTATGGCCGTGATAATGGAAGTGCTTTAGCTGCACAACGTATTTACGTGAAAAAATTTTCTAATCGAAAAGTTCCCTCTTACATGCTGCTTCAAAAACTTCAC
This sequence comes from Hylaeus volcanicus, assembly GCF_026283585.1. Classification (NCBI taxonomy): domain Eukaryota; kingdom Metazoa; phylum Arthropoda; class Insecta; order Hymenoptera; family Colletidae; genus Hylaeus; species Hylaeus volcanicus. The sequence goes on along the minus strand of NW_026533117.1, from coordinate 124,360 downwards.
TACCATCTTTGTGAAACAGGTTCACTTACACCTTGTCATCAAAACTCTGTAAAAAGAAGATGCCAAGCTTGTGAAGAAATATAAGGTGGGCACGTGGAAAACCTTCTGTAAACATCGAAAATTCAGTATTAAGTCAATTATGATAATAAACAAACATGTTTATAGCTCAGAAACAGTTGACTTTTCGACCTATGTTTACTAAAGCTTGTTTACTCAGTAGAGTGCCATATACAGTGTGTTTCGTTTATCTAGCAAAGTAAATATCTCGTGACGCACAGAAGTTACGAAAAAAATTTATTTACAAAAATTGTTCGGTTTGTAGGGTACAATCATATGATGTCATTTTTTTCGGGCCTGGAATAGTAGGGAGGGGGGATTTCAAAGTCAAAATAAGTTTTTTAAATGGAACTATATATTTTTTTTTTCATGGCCTGACAGCTTTTTTCAAAAGCAATTCAACGCTATATCACATTATTTAATTTGCTGCTTCCAAACATTACAAATTATATTATAAAGTTGTAACGTTTTGAGTAGGTAATGGTAGGACATATCGGGTTGCCGCGGCTATTAGCTGGAACACTGTTGTCATTTGTTTTGATGAGTTGTGATGTTTGGCTCGAGTCTCATTTATTTTGAGAAAGTGCAATACTAGATGTGCTAACCCACCAATAATAACACAAGAGTATACTATAAGTGTACTATAGTGTACTATAAGTGTATACTATAAGTGTATACTATAAGTATACTATAATGACTTTATTACACGGTTACGTACAACCTTACGCCGCGTAAGTTATGCGTCACAATGATAATTCAAACTGCCATCTCTTCGGGTGGCGACCCTTATTCCTGGTGCCTTTCGCTGCTCACCCTCTCCACTCGAGCCCTTGCCCCTCTCCGCTAACTTGTCTACCTGTGCGCATTCCCACACTAGAGATTAGTTCTGATCGGTGCTTTCGAAATTATTGATTTCCAAAAAATGTACTTAACAGTTCAGGTAAAAGCCAAATTCGTTTGTCTGCGTGGTGATAGATATTTATCCTATGCTGAAGTGACTCGGGAATTTCATAGACGGCATCCTTGTCAACAAATACCAACAGTGCCAACAATAGGAAACATTGTTAATTTATTCAAACAATTTCTAATGATATAAACTATAAATATTGTATTCATTTTTTTTTTATAACTTAAGATGCTTCAGGAGACATAAGAAGGTCGATCTTTGTTTACAGTGTTGCAGCTAATAGCCGCGGCAACCCGATATGTTCTACCATTACCTACTCAAAACGTTACAACTTTATAATATAATTTGTAATGTTTGAAAACAGCAAATTAAATAATGTGATATACCGTTGAATTGCTTTTGAAAAAAGCTGTCAGGCCATGAAAAAAAAATATATAGTTCCATTTAAAAAACTTATTTTGACTTTGAAATCCCCCCTCCCTACTATTCCAGGCCCGAAAAAAATGACATCATATGATTGTACCCTACAAACCGAACAATTTTTGCAAATAAATTTTTTTCGTAACTTCTGTGCGTCACGAGATATTTACTTTGCTAGATAAACGAAACACACTGTATACCATATAAATATTGAATGGTTTTTTTTAACACCCTGTGTAAGGAAATACGCTATTAAAAGTCAATATTTTATATTTGTACGTAAAATGCGCTACTGAGAGTCAATATTTTATTACATTTGCCAAATAAATGGCTTCGCAAAAACACACGGAATTAAAATAGTAAACAACTAATGCCTTTACGTGATCGTTCACTTTAGAAGGCGATACGGAGAAGAAGAGAGTGTCGATGCCCGTCGATCCTCGACACCAAACGGAAATGAATGCTCCGAAAACGTCCTGGGTCTCGTTGCCACGTCGAAGTCGACTCTTCCGTCGCTCTCTTGTCTATTCCTATAGGGTAGTTAACAATGCGTTCCAATGACAGGGAAACAGATGAACATACTGGGCAACGTTGTATGTAGATAAGATGAGATAAGTCAGTGCCGAGCGTTGAAAAGGTAGAGTGGCGAAACGCGCCCCGCGCCACTCCGCGCCAAAGGTCGAAACAGGTGTCGTCTCTCAATAATTATTTTTGCCTTACATCTGGTCTAAAGACCTGATACATTCAAAACAATTATCTATACAGTTATTCTCTTGTCAATATTTCTTCAACGTGATTAAATAAGCTATGCTAATATTGTAAAACTGCGTCGCACATGTTCATTTAAGATAGTCATACTTGAAAATATATATTTTTGTCTTCTATGGCGCCATTAAAAACATTTTGGGTACCGTGATCTAACAATGAAATACGCTGCACGATAGAAACATCAAAGAATGACACATTGTTAACTCGGACCGTCAAATTAGAACATTACTTGATCATCGAAGGATCATGTCGTCGCAAATGTGTTAAAGAGTTACTTTATTAAATGTGACTATAATCCAATATGCATATATAGGTTATTGTCACAAACAGGAATGTCATATGGGATCGATTATACAGATTAAAATAATGAAAAGCTTTAAAATAAATGAGTCTTAAAACGTTTTATCTCCAAGGTATATTTAATTTTGTTTTTAAAATATGCATAAATTACAAATTCAACACATGTATTTAGTAAATGCATTACAGTGGAAAAAGGGGAAATGTTTATATATAATAGAGGTATACAATTAAAAATGATCCATATGAAGAATGACTCAGTATTATTAACTAAAAATTATTCAATTTATCAACTGGAGCAATCATTTGTTATACAAATGTAATTATTTATATCAAATCATGACAAATTTGTTTAATACATATACAAATGTTGCACATTACTGTCATTTTAAAAACATAAACAAATAACTTAATTATTGTTCCCTAAATAATTTGTTATGTATGTATCCCTCGTTTCGTATTGGAAAGATTAATCAGAATTATCGAATTAGATTTATGCGCTTTTAAGTATAAAAACAAAGGAAATTATGCAAAAAGAAATAAAAAAGAACTTTTATCAACAGTCAAAAGTGATTTTTTAATTCCATACACACTACGTTATGGAAATATTTCTCCACTTTGTTTATATGGAATACTGATAAATGTATTTAATGATTATTATTAATACCTAATATAATCATTTATATAATTCTTATAAAAAGTACATGTACCATATATGGACTTGCGTCACACTTAGACACATTATACACAGTTTTGGATATTATAAGTTCTACAAAGAATTCTGAAACTGTAAATTGCGGTATCTTCAAAAAATTTATGTCAAGTTATGTTAACATACGTATATATGTACAGTTTCATGTACATACACATCCAATCCATACTCGCGAACGTATTTCCAGTGTTAAGAAATCATTTACCAAACGTATAATTAAAAAAAAAATTAAACATTTTGTTCTTTAATCTTGACAGTTTATTTACACTGCAGAAATGGACTTGTGCATTCAAACCTTTGGCCGAATTATTATCTGTAATGCCTTATTTATATCGTGCTATAACAGCAATTTCATCCGCAATTTGTTTAATAATTCATTTTACGTTTACATTGTATATCCTATAGTCGTTTACTTTTAATCGGTAGATATTTTAGTACGCTTACGATGATAGTTCCTTGCGAGTGCATGAATAATTGTCACTAAAAAGTAACAAACCATCAATATTACAAATTTATCAAATAACCATGAAATTGTCGTTGTTCCATCCTGTAAATAAAATGTATATTGACTAATTTCCAAATATATTCCACAAAATGTAATCAATTTAAGTTAAGAAATCTCATACCGTGGATGACTTATCATGTAATTTTTGTTTTTGTTGAATAAGATATTTTTTCAAAGGCTCTTGACATTTTGAACCAACATATGGTATAATTACCAATAATTTGATAAATTTATCTAGCAGCTCCTCATTAAATGCTATTATTACTGCAAGCTGTTGAATATGCATTTTTATAACAGCCTTTCCTATAAGTGTAGCGCCAAAAAATGTCCAGAAAGGAATTAGGTAATGACCACATGTCAAGCCGGCGAGATCAAATAATGGATTGGGAATCTAAAAATGATTTTTTTTTTCTAAAAGTAAGTCACTAAGTTTTCATAGAGTACGAATATCTTTATTTAACACTGTCCTTTAAACGCATATGCAAATAAAAATGTAGTTAATTATCATACAATATACACTGACGGACAAAATTAAAGGGACACTTTTTTAAAACGTCATATCTATGGGAGTTTTCAACCGATTTTGGGGAAACTTCGCGAGGAGTAGTTTTGAAGTGTCCTCTAAATGTGCGCAAAGTTGCATTGGCGAGGGTTGATACAAAGTGGTTAATTCACCCCCGTAAAGAGGGGCACGTCGAAAAACGCCACTTCTGAAGAGGCCAGGGTGACGGAAGGGGTTGAAAAAATAAAAAAAATCTTTGGGGCGACCCTCCTCGATGCCCTCAACAAAATGCACCCCTCAAAATCCCTCTCAGGCAAACCCACCCCTCACAACACCTCACCCCCTCCAAAATCCACAATTTTTGGACTACAGTCCCGAATTTGGGCTCAATGCATTCCCTGGAATCTCCTGATCCAGGAAATGCCAACGCACACGCCGTGCGCCCCATAGGCACCCCTTGGAGGGATGCAACAGTTCGCCACTTTTCAACACCCTTCGTAAGGGAGCACTTTCACACCTCGAAGGGCGGTGAAATTCACCATGTTTATTCTCGGTACGTTCAGGATCAATGTCATTTAAAGCTCGTTTCGAAAACTGCCCCTGGAGCTGAACAGGGTGGCCCAGAGTTAGGGGGTGGTCCCCCCCACAGGTGTAGGGGTTGGAACGATGTTTCGTTGTGTGGAACACATGTGATACGGTCCAAGGCATTGGAGTGATGTCTTTTTCCCGCGTGGATAGCATTAAAATACGAAAATGTCGTTTTTTTTGGAAAACCCACCCGCGAGTTTAGGCCTGTATACCAAGTGAACGAGTAACCCCACATCAACGCCGTTCGTGGATTCGGACGCGCGAATGCTTTATTAACAGGTCCTGAAAAATTCAGATATTTTGAATCACGCTTTCATTGTCAAATCGGAGTAGATTTGAAAAAGTATTAAGTGGGCTGGACGGAGCCGGCATGCAGAAGTGGAGCGAGGGCCTGCAGCTGTACGTGGTTAGAACAGTTAAATTGGAGTCCGGTTTGGTCTAACCACGTACAGCTGCAGGCCCCCGCTCCACTTCTGCATGCCGGCTCCGTCCGGCCCACTTAATACTCATTCAAATCTACTCCGATTTGACAATGAAAGCGTGATTCAAAACATCTGAATTTTTCGGGACCTGTTAATAAAGCATTCGCGCGTCCGAATCCACGAACGGCGTTGATGTGGGGTTCCTCGTTCACCTGGTATACAGGCCTAAACTCGCGGGTGGGTTTTCCAAAAAAAACGACATTTTCGTATTTTAATGCTATCCACGCGGGAAAAAGACATCACTCCAATGCCTTGGACCGTATCACATGTGTTCCACACAACGAAACATCGTTCCAACCCCTACACCTGTGGGGGGGACCACCCCCTAACTCTGGGCCACCCTGTTCAGCTCCAGGGGCAGTTTCCGAAACGAGCTTTAAATGACATTGATCCTGAACGTACCGAGAATAAACATGGTGAATTTCACCGCCCTTCGAGGTGTGAAAGTGCTCCCTTACGAAGGGTGTTGAAAAGTGGCGAACTGTTGCATCCCTCCAAGGGGTGCCTATGGGGCGCACGGCGTGTGCGTTGGCATTTCTGGATCAGGAGATTCCAGGGAATGCATTGAGCCCAAATTCGGGACTGTAGTCCAAAAATTGTGGATTTTAGAGGGGGTGAGGTGTTGTAAGGGGTGGGTTTGCCTGAGAGGGATTTTGAGGGGTGCATTTTGTTGAGGGCATCGAGGAGGGTCGCCCCAAAGATTTTTTTTATTTTTTCAACCCCTTCCGTCACCCTGGCCTCTTCAGAAGTGGCGTTTTTCGACGTGCCCCTCTTTACGGGGGTGAATTAACCACTTTGTATCAACCCTCGCCAATGCAACTTTGCGCACATTTAGAGGACACTTCAAAACTACTCCTCGCGAAGTTTCCCCAAAATCGGTTGAAAACTCCCATAGATATGACGTTTTAAAAAAGTGTCCCTTTAATTTTGTCCGTCAGTGTATTAGAAGAAATTCTATTCGTTTCTATAAAATCATGTTATACTATGATAATATTACCGATTGTAAGAAAATTGAATGTTTCATAAGATAATGTACTTACCGAAGCGCAGGCAAGAATTCCCCAAAAACCTGCTTTTTGTACAAAATGTTTCATAGTTATTTTTACGCGAATCAGCAATGATACATTTTCACCATTTTCTAAAGCTTCTAAAGCTTCCAACTCTTTCAAATCTTCTTGATCAAATTTTTCATTCCTATTATTTTGTCGGCTAGTTCGAGCAGCTCTAGCCATAAAATATGGTGGTAGTTCGCCAAGAGCAGTGCCAGCACCCCAAAGCATAGCTTCTATACGTACTTTTCTCATAATATTTAATATCCCTGCTGTCCACTTTGGATCAATTGTAGTTGGGCATATAATTTGATCGGGATATGGTGGTTCAGGGAAATTAAGAGCACCACATTCATATGCAGCCATAGTAACAGCTGCTATGTGTGGTCCTAAATAAAGTACGAAAGTATGTAAGCCAGTTCCAAGGCCTACACTGGAAAGAACACCTAAACCTATCCAATATAACCACCATAGCACTTTTGTTTCCCATGTTTTTAAAATCTGAAAATATGAAAATATTTCATAATTTTAATTTTAGCTTCTACCTAAAATAATGAAGAAAGTATATATAAGTTATACAAAATTTGTATTATTCCATATTCTACATATTGAACTAAAAAAAAATAGTGAAAGGTAATCAAAATGATCGCAATTCAAGGTTTTTCTGTTTACGTTCGTGACAGGTACAGCAGGTAAATAATATATGGGCTTTGATAATAAGATATAAACAAAAAATGACTACGCTATTACTAAAATAATTAAATAATTAAAAAATGTATGCATATTTTTATAATATTATTAGAAAATTTAATAATAGTTCCATATATTTCGATGTACTTTTACGATACAAAAATATTCTGAAGAAGCCTTAAAATTAAAACATAAAAATGTAGCAAATAATAATAAATACCATCTTCGCATAATTTTTTATTATTATTGTATGTTTACGCACCGATTATAATGAAACTTCGTAGTAGACTAGGAACTGAAAAATAAATGACACATGCTCAATTGCTGGTTTAGATGATTAATGACTTACGAGACACGGTATCTCCTGCTCTATAGCGCAACTTTTATCCTGGACAATCTAATGCATTAACACATTAAGTGTCAGTCACCGATGATTGGCAAAAAATAATTTAAGAAATCATATTCTTATATGAAATATTAATTAGCATGGAGATCATTCAGACATATGTAAATATCATTCCCTGACGATGAAAAAGTAAGACTTCTCGACTTTTTTCAAGAAAAATCATTTTTACATGTGTTTCATGCTTACATTGTCACTGTAAAAAGTTGTAGGTTCTGTCGAATTCTGCTACAAAATTTGATGTATATTGTAGTTTATACTATTATTTAGTCAAATAAACAAAAGTCAGCGGACGACATTAAACACGGTGTACAAGAGTACAATGATATAATTGGATACAGTATCCGCCACCTATGTTTTAGTACCGTTTCTATTCAGAGCATGTTATTGTTTATTAACAACCAAATTTTTTTCATATTTAACATTATTTCCATCTCCGTTATTACTTCACCCCTAAAATATAAATATCAGCAGATATAAAAAAATGTCGTGTCTTATATTCTTCAATGCTCTACCTGTGTGCCAAGTTTCATTAAAATCGGTGTGTTACAATTGAGTAATGCTCCTTGTTAGTGTAGTTTTAAGTATCTTTATATTCCTTGTCTTGTGTATAATATGAAAAACAAAAGAATGGCTGGACCTATCCCCTTTCCTCTGTAGATAAAATATTAATCACTGTCTTAGCATACACAATAAACTGTATTATTCTTTTAACTCACAAGAAATGATCAAATAAACCATTGTAAAGAGTGAGAAACAACTTTGGGAGGAAATAACTTTATCTATTTTGGATAACTTCAGGGTAATTATATTTCGGACCTCGTTCTCGAGATTACAATGTAGTTCCCTCCCGTGCCCGCTAGATGCCACAACCTTCAGAGTGAGACAAAAACCCCAGCTCTGCCATCTATTCCTCTGGCCTGAGCTCGTCATTCCTTTTTGTTGTGCGTTAGAGGCAACAACTAAGTGAGACGTGAAGAAAGCAACAAAATGAAGAGGAAGAATTGTGAAGTAGACAAACTCAGGGACGAAATAAAGCGTCTGAAGGAATCTATAAAGATAGTTCAATACAACATCGAGGAAGAAGGTCGAGAATCGGCGAGCGAGAGCTCGCAGAGTGAATCCGGTGGAAGTGAAAGCGAATGTAACGAAGCTGTAGAGCTGAAATGTTCAGGTATGGGAATATTACTAAGAGTTCACGAGTGAAACAAGTAATTCGAAACTAACGAGCTTGCACATAGGGGCAAGACAGGTTAGGTTGCCGGTTAAGGAACCGAAATTGACTGACAGGAAATTCCAAAATCGCGATAGGCCAACGGCAAACGGACGTCGTGGTTTGTGAGGTTTAAAATCAATGTAGTGTGCTTGCACAGAGGATCAAGACAAACTACAGTTAGTCTTGATATATTAGCGGGCTTGCACGCTAGGGGGAGACAGGTTAGATTTACGATATTGAAAAAACAAAGAAAGTGGATGTCGCTTAGCAACTAACATATACTAGTGAACTTGCACAGCGGGGCAAGGCAGACTAGTTTTATATGGTTAATAAAATAACCTTCTGAGTTTTTGCGTATTGTCGTAGGCGGTCAAGAGGTTATGTCTAGAATCAACAGAGATATTACCGAATCTGAAGAGCGTGATAAACATAGCGACAAGGATGTCGAGAAGGGCGACAAAGAAGGAAACAAAGACGAAAATAAGGAAAATGAACCAGAAGTAGATGAGAGATTACTGAGTCTACTTGGAGACGATCCTCAAAACTCGAAGGCTCAGGAAGTGTTTATTTATTCATTCATCACTTAGAAGCAGATGGAAATACTGGATACAAAACTGCCTGGCGGAAGAAGAAAGGGAGAAAATCATCAAGATGTACAAAAAACCAACTTTTTTGGACCCGCCACTGCTAAATGCGAAAATAAAAGGCGCAATGAAGGAAAGTGCCATTAAAAGAGATACATATATGATGGAAATACAGAATTTAGCAGGAACATCCTTGACGGCATTGGGCTCGTTGCTAAGCATACTCAAGACGCAAAAAGAGTACATTGATCAGGAGCTGTTTGTTGAACGACTGAAGGACGCAACCGAATTGCTGGAAATAATGTACAAACAATCAAAATCAAGGAAGGCGTTTATAGCGCAAGGAGTTACAAAAGGCTGTAAAACATTAGTATCTGAAGGGAAAACAGATAAGTTCCTATTCGGTGAAGATTTAGGACAGAAGTTCAAGGAGGCAGAAGCCGTTGAGAAAATATCCAAGAAAATTACAAGAGAAATGCCGTTAATAAGAAGGGATATAAACACAAAGAGCCTCCAGGGAAGGCGCCCGGCCCTGCATATAGGCGGTTTAGGTGTAAGCCAACAGGGCCGACGTCGGTTGTACTTCAGGCAGAAGAAGTATCCCCAGCAAACAAGCGATCGAAAACAATCTCATCAAAAACACAGACCGAGAAACTACAAATAAATGTAGGTATAGCAGGCAGGCTACAAGCTTACAAAAGCGAGTGCCAAAAAATCACAAAAGATGCATTCGTGTTAAATAACATAAGGGGTCATAAAATTAAATTTAGTAGAAAACCGCAACAGGAGAAACCTGCTACGGTCGAAATAAGAGCAGGCGAAGAAAACGCTTATATTGAAGCAATAAATAAATTAATATTAAAAGGCGCAATTCAGAAGTGCAAATCCGGGAAAAATCAATTTCTTTCAAGTTATTTCTTACGACAAAAACCAGATGGTACACATAGGTTTATATTGAATCTAAAAAGATTAAATAAGTTTATTAATGCAAAACATTTTAAAATGGAGGATCTGAATATGGCAAAGAAATTGGTTTTTCCAAATTACTTCATGTACACACTGGATTTACAGGATGCGTACTATTTAATACCGATCCACGAAGAGTCGCGAAAGTACTTAAGGTTTAAATTTGGTAGAACACTATTCGAATTTACTTGTTTGCCTTTCGGATTATGTACCGCTCCATTTATTTTCACAAAAGTAATGAAACCAGTATTAAGTAAATTGAGATCGGCAGGTTATTGTTCGGTTATGTATTTAGATGACTATTTTTGCGCAGAAAAAGACTTCGATCAATGTAGCGAAAATGTTACAGCAGCGAAGCGATTACTTAAGAGTTTAGGTTTTTTAATAAATGAGAATAAGTCGTGTACCACACCAAAAACTAGGTATAAGTTCCTAGGATTCATAATAGATTCAATTAAGTTTACCACAGAATTAACAAGAAAGAAACGAATAAAGTTAAGAGAATTGCTGCAAGGTCTTAAAAGAAAGAAGCGATGCAGAATCAAAGAGCTTGCCTGCTTAATCGGTAAGCTAACAGCAGCATGTCCAGGTGTGGAACAGGCGTGGCTATACACGAAGGTTCTAGAGAGAGAGAAAATAAAGGCGCTATTAAGAAACAAACACAACTACAGACGAACAATGAATATACCAGCCCCAATCCTACCGGACCTAGACTGGTGGATAAAAAAGGTACCATCAGCAGATAGACAAATAAGAATAAATAATTACAATCTTACAATTTACACAGATGCGTCGGGATCGGGGTGGGGAGCAACAGATAAGAAAAACAAAGTGTACGGGTTTTGGAATAGTTCGGAAATAAATTACCATATCAATTTTAAAGAGTTATTAGAGGTATTAGCAGTTAAGTTAGCATTAGAGAAACTCGCGAGAGATAAAAAGAATTGTCAAATCTTGCTAAGAGTGGACAATACAACAGCTATTGCATATGTCAATAAAATGGGAGGTACAAGACACGTAATATATAACACTCTAGCTAGAGAAATTTGGCAGTGGGCAGAAAATAAAAATATAAGGTTATTTAGGATGTTATGTGGGGTGAATAAATCGTATGGACGAAATGTATGTAACAATAACAAAGGTAAACTTTATTATTCAGTCTCACACGCGATGTTCAGTTATAGACCTCTGGTTATCGACTGGCTCGTCGAACTCCCGACCCGTTGCTCCTCAAGGAGCAACCAGGAAGGGGAGGAAAAGACTCTCCTCATTAACGGTCAGCGGCTTTGTAATGTCGCTATCAAAACATTACATACTTTGGCCATGATGAACTCATTGCCAGACGCCGCCATGCCATCGACTTCGTTTATACATTGTATGTCACAGTTCCTAGAACTATGCCGCGCAGTCCGCTACAGTTATTTGCATCATATACAGCATAAAAATCGAACGCCGAAGCGGACGCGTTATCTAGACTCAAGAATGAGGACGCGCAATAGGAAATATGTGATTCGGCATTTAGTCAAATCACAAGTAAATTCGGAACACCGGAAGTTGACTTATTCGCATCAAAGTTAAACAAAAAATGCAAAAGGTTCGTTTCGTGGTTTCCAGAAAAACAATGTGAAGAAGTAGATGCATTTACAGTTGGATGGACACACTTAAAATTTTATGCGTTCCCGCCATTCGCGGTAATTTTAAGGGTTTTAGTTAAAATACAGGCCGACAAGGCGGAAGGAATTTTAGTGGTACCAGATAGGAAAAATCAACCTTGGTACCCCATCTATCAGAAAATGCTCGTAGAGAAACCAATGATTATCAGGAAAGGCTTCTCAGCAAAGGGTGTGCCGACGAAAGCCTTAGACATCATGTTAGCATCCTTAGCGCCAGCAACTTTAAGGCAATATCAAACGTCACTGAGACAGTGGAAGGGGTTTTGTGAGCGAAATGCGGGCAATCCATTTAAACCGTCAAGGAAAACTCGTAGGGTCAGCCGTAAAAGCCTACACGGAAAGAACGAAAACTTGCAGAGGTAACATACAAGAGTTATTCATAACAGTGAAGAAGCCCTACAAGAAGATCACACCACAAACATTCAGCCGTTGGATAAAAAACACATTGAAAAACAGTGGAGTGGATACCTCCATTTTTTCAACGCATTCCACAAGACATGCGGCAACGTCAAAAGTATACACTAAAGGAATAAATTTAAGTCTGATAAGAAAGACAGCGAGTTGGTCAGAAAACTCAAGTGTTTTCACAAAATTCTATAACAGACCAGTTGTAGCGGATAAATACAGTTTCGCGGAAGCGGTATTATTAGATAAAGAAATGCCAAAGAAAAACGAAGGTTTATTTTATGTTACTTTATGTTACTTTATATTATTTTATAACTTTACAGAAAGAAAGTACAAGCATATAGTTTTCTTTATACAATGTCTAATAAAACCTGTTGAAACAATTGTTATAAAATATAAATAAAAATAAATGGAAGAATGTTGTTCAAAAGATAAAAATTGCAACCTCTAAACAAGTACATTGTAATCTCGAGAACGAGGTCCGAAATATAATTAAACGATCAAACAAGCTCGCCATAGGCGAGCGAAGTTCGATCGCAATTATATGAGGATCCTCGTACGAAGAGATTACAACCCACCCGGAAAAATGCAAGAATCGGTAATTATAGAGAACAGGTACATCCTCACCGATTTCTAGGATTTTTGAATATGTTGTAGAAATCAACATTTTGAACAACTTTTTCTTATACATATAACCGTCGCTCGGCCTTAGTTTCCGAGATATTTGCAAAATACCATTGCTGCTACAACAATGAATAATTGCGTATAGCTACGCGTCTGTGTAAGCGTTCAGTCGTCGATTGTTTAAGCTCGGAATACACGTACCTGTCTGTGAGTCTGTATGCGTTAGCTATCATTCGCTGGTCGGCTCGTGTTTCAATCTGTTCCAAATTCATTTATACATATAAAGTAGCGCATGATCTGTATTCGTACAGTAAAAAAATGGGGGTCCGGGGCCTTGTCCTCGGTCGGGGGTTTTGGGGACAAAGCCTCCAACAACGAGTACTGCAGCGCACCACTCAGGTGTGTACACGGTCAGCCTGAGGGGTGTTTATAGTTTAGCGGGGGGTCGAGGGGGCGCAGCCCCCCGCGCGACGGGGGGTCTGAGAGGCCCAGACTCCAAGCATCCGTATAATTGAGACATATATGCTTTTCAATTTTTGTAAAATGATTTTGCGCGAAAATTATACGCCTCGAAATTACGGGAACTCACAAACGCGTACGTATATTCCGAGCCTAGACAATCGACGACTGAACGCTTACACACACACTGTCACAGACGCGTAGCTATATGCAATATTCATTGTAGTAGTAGCAATGATATTTTGCAAATATCTCGGAAACTAAGCCCGAGCGATGGTTATATGTATTGAAAAAAGTAGTTCAAAATGTTGATTTGTACAACATATTCAAAAATCATCGAAATCGGAGAGGATGTACCTGTTCTCTATAATTACCCTAATTTTTTATGAAATTTCAAGATCATCAATGTTTTCTTAAATGGAACGCCACATTTGTTAATCTTATCTAGCTGTTGAGATGATTTCAGAATGGTATATACTATATAAGGTATATTCAGCTGTTTGGCCACAATCGTGTCTTTTCTATTTTAAATATCGTATTCTGAAAATTCTAAAATGTGAATTTTCGCTCAAAAAAGGTTTCAACATTTTTTTCAGTAACATTGACCACTGAAAAAACCAAGTAAAAATGCCTAAAAAGTTTCGATAATTTGTACTACACAAGAATAACAAATTTTAAGGTTTTAAACGTATCTGAAGATAAAACAGTATATTAGTCGTTAAAAATCTCATAAACTATTGATCATCGACGGAAACACAACCTAGGATTATTCCACGTGAAATCAAACACTAAATGGAGCAGTATCTCAGATTTTTGGCAAATTTGAGTATGTTGTAGTCTTTTGTGATGGTTAAACGTATCTCAAACATTTTTCAAAATTTTGAAAAATCATGGGTTTTACAAACGTGTATAAAACCAATGCTACATTTTTCAAATATTATAGGTCTTGAATTAATAGACAAACGAGAATGGTCGTTTGGGACCATATACGGAAAAGAACGGAGTATCAACTAAAAATGTTTCGATTAAAAAAAATGTTTACTTTTTGCTAACTTTTTTCAAACAAATGAATTGTTTTTATAGCAGGCACGGTTTTAAAAATCTGAAAAAATTGAAAATATAGCCCCGTTTGTTTCTTTTAAGGAGCAACAACGAGTATATAATATGTATATATATATAATAATAATAATATACCTCTTGGTGTGGACCAACAATCCTACTGAACATCAGAAACAATGCAGTTATCGATATTATAGTCCAGGCTATTCTTCTGTAATGCAATGTTTTTTTTCCTAAACTGAGTAAATTAACAAACAATTCTCGAAAGAAATAATTCAATGTAGTAACTGGATGTTGCCATAGTGTTAGATGATCAGCATCTATGTAAAAATCATTATTTGAATTATATTGGTCTTCTGAATATGGTGTAAATGATTTCTTTTCTCCTGTAGTTTGTTGAGCACCATTAACAGGAGATGAATCCTTCACACGTTGAATGGCAGTATTTTCCACCATGGCACCTCCCAGTTGATTGATCTACAAGTAAATTATAAAAACATTAAAATACAGATAAAAAGTATATAGTAAAGTGTCTAGAATAAATGGCAATTTTTATATTTTATTTTATCATTGGGCACATATGGCCAACAAGGTAAGTCGGAATGTAATAACCTATAGAATACTAGGTCTATCTAATCACTCGTTTTCATTAAAACCAAATAAGAACAGGTTTTATTCAAGTCCGCATTGCTAAAGAGCTGGCCGAAATTTAAAAAAGTTATTTGATTTACATAAAATAATAAAAACATTAAGATACTGACAAAAAGTACCACTAGATACTGCAAAAAATAATGCACAAGAGACAATAATGTTGCCTTGTAATACATAAGTGCACGCATTAAAAAACCATCATAGTTGTTTTAGCAGTGCGACATATTTTTTACCTATTACAACAAGAAGAGGAGCATATAACATCATCAATAAAAGAGTAAGTAAAATTCACAATTAAAAGTAGATAGTGTTTACCATTATTTGATAAGTAGTTTTGTATATGTATATGTACTATTGTTGTTAATTTTTGTGCGTTTTCTGTTTCCACAGTCTCTGATTGATCTAAGCAGCTACAGTTATTCCAATAAGAGGAAACGAATGGATGAATTGCTTGTTTCATGAAGCAAATAATTTGCTGACGAAGCAACAGTATTTTGATGCTCTCCAAAAGTAGGAGCTGTCGCTGTGAAATTCTAGTATTTTATCTGAGTGAAGGATATATTTTTGAAAACTTGAAGGACTGAAACTGATCTCTTCTTCTATATATTGTAATATCAGTACAAATTGTGTACTACACCTTGCATTGCTCAAGATCTTAAAAAATTAATTGAATTTCAAGATATAATAAAACACCATTTCACAGGATGGATAAATCTGAGAGGTCCTTGCAATAATTGTGATAGTCAAATTCAAACATAATGAAGAAAGTTAATATAACTGCCTCCAAACAAATTCTTATTGGGAAATTACTTTTGTTCGATCAGAATAGTAGTGGAACAACGTGTAGTAGTACGAACAATAGTAGTGGAAATTTCTGCATCAAAGCAGTACCTACTACTAAAATACAAATGGGGGATCACTGTTATAAATGTAAGGTAGCGATTTTCCACCACGGCAAAAGTATTTCCGATGGTCATTACACGAGTATGGTAAAGGGTAAGTGCACAACATGGGTAGCCGTTGATGATTTACTTGATTAGAAAAACAAGTTTGACTACGAAATGCTAAAAATGCATACATATTTTTCTTCGAAAGATGTTAACTGTGCTTGTTATTACAGTTCAATATTCAGTACGTTCAGCGCCAAAAGCTGCTTCGCGCACCATGAACTCTACTAGTACTATACAATACATATAATATAAAATTTATTTAGTCATTCACTATGCAAATTATCTTTGTAAAAAGAAGTGAGATCCCCATACAAAATTTCAAAAAAATAAAAAAATTACGTCAAGTATATGAAAAAGTGAAGGACTTAAGGACTAATCATAGAAGAATAGAAGATCCCCATAAAAAAAACTACAAGAAACTAGAAAAAGATGTGAAATACAAATGCGCAGCCAATACATGAAGGTCCTTTCCAGTAAAGTGCAAAGGCGACACTGTGTAACACAATGTAAAATTCGGTGCTTTCCAACTATGCGCAGCTAAAGTGCTGTGTTCAACAGTGCGGACGTTCAGACCGTAATGACAACCCAATACACGGGTACACGTGTTACGTATATCCAGTTAAAACGAGACATAGATATTAGAAAACACGTGTATACGTGTAATTAATAAATTCCGTGCTTCTTTACACATGAAAAACGTGAATAGCCGTGTAATATATGTACGTGTATCCGTGTAATATGGACACGGATATTTACTACACGGATTTCTACACGACTTTAGGGAACAATTTGAAAAGATATCATTGTGAAGAAAACTAACAAACCAAGTTCAAGCTCACAAGTATAAATCGCACAACAAACTCTATTTCTGCAAGACAACGGTGGTGTAAAAGTCTTAACCCTTTTCTTACGACAGTCCGGTCCGCTGGAGTGACGCCACAAAACTTCGTAAACTTATAGTTATCTGTAACAGTTACACAAAAATAATTGTCCGCTGAGCTTTTTACAGTGGAAAAGTGCTCAGCTGATGTAATGAAGGATGCCACGCGATGAAAGGAGTCCCCGGGGACCGCGGACTGCGCAAGCTGGGGCTTTTAGTAGGTACGCTTCCGGATTGGCGCACCGAAGGGCGGCCATCCGTCAGCGAATCCCCCCCCCCCCCCCCCCCCGCGGGGGTATAAAAAAAGCATTTCACCCACCTTAAAAAAAAAAAAAAAAAGGCCATCGGGGAGCTACGGGCTAGGTGCAAGAGAGCCCCCAGCCCGGATGGAGTCCCCGGTGGCGTGTTGCTTCTGGCCTTGAAAGTCCTCGGCCCGGCATATAGGAGCGCCTTGGACCCTACTCCGAGCCGGGGAACCTTCCCCAGCGTGTGAAAGCACACGTACTTGGTTCTCCTTCAAAAATGTGGAAAACCCGCAGAGTCTCCCTCTGCGTACTGACCGGTGTGTCTGCTCAACGAAGCGGGCCAGCTGTTCAAAAGAATCACAGCTCCCCGCCTTTTCGGGCATCTGTCGCGGTGTGGTCCCGCCCTCAGCCACAGCCAGTACGGATTCCGGAGAAGGCGCTCAACAATGGACGCGTTGGAGCGTCTGCGTCTTCTCTGGGAAAGGCCTGTCGCTCGGGGGCGGGTGTTGATTGCAGTGTCGTTCGATGTATCCAACGCCTTCAACACCCTCCGTGTTAATAACTTCTCTTCTCTTCTTTCAGATCTATCTCCACACCCGCGGAATCTGCCCCAGTGGAGCTTTACTTCGCGGGAGGAAGGCCTTCATGGTGATCTACCTTCCGGTGTTGTAAGCTTTGCAGTTACCTTCATCAGCATCTTCGAGGTCGTGTTTCCATTTATCTCTATCCTACTTTCTTTCTTTCTTTCATTCTTTCTACTACTACTAATCTTACTTTACTTTCTTTTCATTTCAGGTTTCTTTCTTTCTTAGGACGGTCATGGCTTTTTCTACGGTCAATACATCTAACAATTCGGACAATCTAATTCAATTCAATTCATTGAGATTAGTTTCATTTCATTTCAAATCACTTTAGCTTTAGATACAAAAGAGTATATGTATATATATATATATATATGTGTGTGTGTAACAATAAATATAAATATAACAGTTGTATATGTAAAATGTAAAATGCATGTAATAATAATAAATAAGCGGATAAATAAATAAATAAATAAATAACAAATATGTAAGGTGTATATATCTTTGTTGACTAGATCAGACCCTTCTCGACGTCTTCAACACCTTGCCCTGGAAGAAGATAGCGGCGGCGCTGGAATATTTCCAGGTGCCCTCCTATCTCCTGAAGGTGGTTCGGGACTATCTCCACGGCAGGGAGGTGGTACTTACCGGCCGGTACCAGTTGGCACATACTAGGGAGACGCACTGCAAGGTTTCGCAGAGGTCGGTCCTCGGACCGCTCCTGCGGAACCTCATGTTTAATGCGGTGCTGCGGGTTGCCTCCCTCCTGATACGGGTGTCATCTGCTATGCATAGCAGCACAGGAGGAGTACCAGGCACCTTGCTGAGTCCGCCCTAGACTGCGTTGTCGGGCAAATCCAGAGGTTGGGTTTGATCGTGGACGCCATTTAGTCAGGACCTTCGGATTCGTGTCGTGGATACCTTCCTCGACATCAGCCCCCCAAGAAATACCTAGGCCTGATTGTCGACGGCCGCTGGCGCTTCAAAGAGCACTTTGACCTCCTGACCCCCAGAATGCAGGGGACAGCGGCCACGTTAGCGCGGCTGGTGCCCAATATCGGGGGGGCCAGAGTTGAGGGTTCGCCGCTTATATGCGGAGGTGGTACGGTCGATAGCTCTTTATGGGGCCTCCGTGTGGCATCGCTCGCACGAGGGCAGCCGGCGTAACCAGGTACTCTTCGAAAGAGCGTGGTGCGGCGCGGGCTGGCTCTGCGGGCCATACGGGGATACCATACCATCTCTGCCGAGGCGGCGGGCCACCTTGCCTTGATTCCGCCCTTCCATCTGGCGGCGACAGAGCAGGCGGCGATGTTCACGATCGCCTGCTCTGCCCGCCGCCCTCCGTGAGTGGAATTTACGGCCGAGGAGGAACAGGAGGTTGAGATGCGGAAGCGCCAAGCCCGGAGAGACACGTATTCTTTCTTTTATATTTATTGTGACTTATTTATTTATTCATTTATTTATTTTTACACTTAACTATCTAGTCTTTTATACACTTTTACTTTACAGTTATATGTTTGTGATGTCTTTGGATTTTATTTTTGATTTCACTGTATTTATTTGTTTTTAATTTTTACAACAGGACTCGTTTTGATCGACATATTTATTTATTTATTCACCTATTTGACTATATTTTCTTGCTTAGTTTCAGTTTTTATTTTAACTATTTTTATTTTCACGGACTTGTATGCTGTTCTTTTGTTTTTCTTATACCGTTTGAGCCCGCGGTGGAGTGATCCGGTCCGGATAGGAACCGGGTTACACTTCCTTGGCACTCTCTAGTACCGGCTGGGGGGGGGGGGGGGGGGGTTTAATTATAGGGACTTGGGGGCCCCGAGTGTTCCCCGCCTCGGCCCGGGCCGGGGCGGAGGATTTAACACCCCGCTCGGGGCAATTGTCCCTCCCCCTTGATGGGGAGGAGGGAGGATGAGGATCCCCAATGAAACCCCTCAGCTTGTCGTCTATCATCACACCTAAATATTTCATTACTTCTACACGTTCAAGTTCGCTCCCATCTATTCATTTCAAAACAACATTCCCTCTCAATTCTTTCCTCGCACTCTTCACAATCATAAATTTAGTTTTTTAACCGACTTCGAAACGGAGGAGGTTACTCAATTCGACATGTATATTTTTTTTTCTCCATTCATTACCAGTTTATTTCTGTTCATCCATCATTATACTATATTTAGTGTCCCGTTCATCTTTCTACCTCCTCACTGCTATGTCCATTATCATATATTAGTGTATCGTCAACAAACATTTTTATACTACAGTCTTCCGGGCATATATCGATTACATCGTTTATATATGTATATAATGAACAGCAAAGGCTCTAACACGAATCCTTGTGGCACTCCGTATTTCGTTGCAATAATTTCCGACAATACCTCATTAAACAGCTATTGTTTAAGTACGATCTAAACCACTCCAACAGTTTGCTCCAACAGCTTGATGCTCCGTTATACTCTCATTTGTTTCTAGATATTTCTCTATTTGACTCTTTTTACCACTAACTGTAGTAACTTCTCATACAGCGGTAACTTATTTATTGGCCTGAAATTGTTCGCGTTTTTTGCTTTCTGTATCTTTGGGATTGGTATGATCATGGACGTTTTCCAACTATCAGGGTAGCAGCCCTCTCTCAGAGATTCATTGATTACATTAACAAACTGCTGTTCAATGCACTGATCGCCATCTTTAATATTTCGCTTGATATTCCTTTTTCTGTACCTTTCTTCGTCGGTAGCTCTTTAATTATTTGTCAAGTTCTTCCACTCCGATAGTCTCAAAAAAATTTTCTTCTCTTCTTTTTTGTTCCTGTTTACTTTCCTTGGTTAGTCTTTTCACGATTTTCATTTCCTGGCCTTCAGTTTCCACTATCCCGTCCTGCGTCTTAATAGTGCCAACAAGTTCTTCATCTGTTAGTTTTAATTCTTCTTCTTCCACATTTACTATTCTTATCTTCGGTTTCAACTGCATTGACTCAATAACTTTAAAATCTTCACCCATTTTCTTTTGTAAAGCAGCCTCCAATGTTTCAATTTTTTTCTCCTGATTCGCATCTCAGGATCACTGTTCCTTTACTGCTTTTCTTCAGCTTCGTTATTCCCATCGCCATACTTTTAATATCCACCTTCTCTTTTATCGTTTTTTTTTCGTTTCTTCGCTCTCCTGTTGTACTTTGGGTTTGATAATTATCACCTTTCTTTTTTCTTTTCTTTCACTGTTACGCTGTAGGTTACCCTTGCGGCACTCCTACCTTCTTATATCATTCTTCCAACTCTTCTATATGCTGCTTTACACTCCTCATTTCTACACCAACTATCTCTTGGATTATCTTCTTTACTTCCTTTTTGTAAGCAATATCGTCTTTAATTTGTTTCACTCATACCTCTGATACTTCCTGTCGATCCACTTGACGTAAATCGATCTCTCGATTTATACTATGTTTACGTGAACCTTAATAAATGATTTATGGTAAAATGCAAGTCCAAAAAACTAATTAAATAATCAACCTGTTACTAATACGGTCGCGATCGTAGTTTAAGCACCCCACGCCAGTGGACGAAAGGGTCTAGCCGAATAAACATGCTAAAAGTGCCTCCAAACCAAATTGAACAGAGTTCATACCGTTCGATAGGTTGTTCGAAGAAACAGCTTTTCACAGAATTTTGATCCGTTATCTCTACTACAGTGGTAATTGCGGAGTGGACATCATGGTTATTTTACCAATTAATATGCACGTACGAGAATCTTTTCCAGAATTTGTGGATGCAAATTCGAATTTTAAAAAATTCAAAAATATTTTGATCGTCAATTTTTTATCGAAGTTGTCAAGTGATCACGTTTATATTTATTCAGTATGAAGCCCTGATTAGAATTAGTAATTTCTCATTTTTTCAGTATTTTGAAGGGGTGCAACGTAGTCAACAAAATCAAAGATCATTAAAAGATTGAAAAAATGCTTTATATTGCTTTAATTACTTACGTGACCACCTTCGAATGCTTACAGCTATAGCACAACATTATAACTACTAATGTCTAATTTTTTCAGATTCTTTGGAAAAGTGCGTTATCGTAAAAAAATTATTAATTTTATATTTCCTAATATTTCATATGGAAAAATGTTGTACATACTTTTAAAATCGATATAATTTAAATATATTTATTTCGATACCTTATTAACTAATTACTGTACGTAGTTTTAAACACGAGTGCAATACCGGACTCCTGCCAAGTAAAACTCTCACGGCGCGGCTCGGCGGTCATTTTCGTAAAGAATTCGCGATTTTTGGCGACACTGCAACATTTCGTCTGAGCCAAAATATTATGCATATTATGTATTTTAAATATTCCTTAAATACGTTTGCGTTAATGAAAATAAACTATCTAAACAAGGTTTACCTGTTATTATTTTGATTGGCAGCATTAATAACTCTGTACTTCAATCCTCATCGTTATCGTCATTTATTACGGGATTTACTTTTTCATAGCTGTAAAAATATGAAGATTGTCACGTAAGTAATTAAGGCAATATAAAGCATTTTTTCAATTTTTTAATGATCTTTGATTTTGTTTACTACATTCCAACCTTTCGAAAAATCTGAAAAAATGAGAGATTACTAATTCTAATAAGGGCTTCATGATGCATAAATATAAACGTGGTCACTTAACAATTTCGATCAAAAATCGACGATTAAAATGTTTTCGAATTTTTTAAAATTCGAATTTGAATCCAAAAATTCTGATAAAATTCTCGAATATGCATATTAATTGATAAAATAACAATTATTTTTTTAATAATTTTGTATTGAGCAGAAGGGGAATAATTAAGAGCAGACCGAAAAATAATTTCCACTCCGTAATTACCACTGTAGTAGAGATAACGGATCAAAACTCTGTGAAAAGGGGTTTCTTCGAACCATGTATCGAATAGTATGAACCCCGTTCAATTTAGTTTGGGGATACTTTTATCATGCTTATTTGGTTAGAACCTTTATAAACTCGTCAAATCAATTTAAAAAAATACTTCCCTATAGACAATGACAAGACGAAACTTTGTTATATTTACAGCTTATTCATCCAACGTTTAATTTCAAAAATAAAAATTAAAAACTTAAAAGTCTTTTTTCCCCCGAAATTCGATAACATTTTTAAATATAGATCACTTGGCCAAATCTCATCGAAAATCTTTCGTACAGTTGCGTAGTAGGATCTACCGATGACTATCAAACCACCAAAAAGTCGAAAATCTATTATTGTTTATAAATATTTGGTAAATATGCTGAATAGGGGACCCATTCCCTATGACCTTCACCTTGACATATGTTGTCAAGAGCACCCTCCTGAGTAACTTTTTCTAATAACTTAACCGTCGCTCACTGCTTATTAAAAAGTTATTAACAAAAAAAGTTGGTAAGTTACGCCAGGTTATACATACGAACACGCTATATTGTATAGCGTATAAAAAGACTAAAACGGTTCAAACTTGTTCCGAGAGCATGTATAATGCACGATCTTTACTCGTCCAGTAAAAAAATGGGGGTCCGGGGGCTGACCCTCGGTCGGGGGTTTGGGGGCGAGGTCCCCAACAAGGAGTATTGCAGCGCACCACGCAGGTGTATACACGGTTATCCAGAGGGATGTATATTGCTTTCAGCGAGGTCGAGAGGGCGCAGCCTCCCAGCAAGCGTACGGTTTCAAGGTGGATGTTTTCAGCTAAAAAACCTTTTACAAAATTTAAAAAACGTACGTTTCAAAACTATACGCTTGCTGTGGAGCTGCGCCCCTCAGGCCCCCTGCCGAGCGGAGGGCTGCGCCCCCTCGACCTCCCTGAAAGCAATATACATCCCTCAGGATAACCGTGTACACACCTGCGTGGTGCGCTGCAGTACTCTTTGTTGGAGGCTTCGCCCCCAAACCCCTGACCGGGGGCCAGCCCCCGAATCTCTATTTTTTTTCTGAACAAGTAAAGATCGTGGCATAGGTTAGATATTTGTATAAGAAAAAGGTAAAGTTTAACTGGAAAAGTGCCGCCTGTAACCAAAATAGTTATCAACTTTTTTTGTTAATGTCTTTTTAATAAGCAGTGAGCGACGCACAGTTGGACGAAACGGCTCTCGGCGATCAAAAATCTGTAACTTTAGTTCTACTGAAGATATTTTAATGATATTTGGAGGAGTTTTGCTCCACATTATGGCCTTTAAGTTATATTAATATAAAATATATTAATCTAGAGGGTGACGAAATATTTACATATAAACTACAGTGTGTTGAATATCTTAGCTATATGTTATATACTTTGTGTTTTATAATTAAAATTCACATCAAATCTGTTAATAAATATGAAAGAAAAGAATTCGGTTACTTAAAAATGAATACACACATGTTTTAACAGTATTAGTATCGTATGAAAGGGAGAACCTTTCGCTTTCAGAAGCAAAAAGAATTAGCTGCTACTTTCTGCTACTTTTAAAGAAAACAGCGATTAAAGTAAACTCTACATCGCGTACAACTACAACCCCCCCTTTTCAAATGAATCGTCGCGACAGGCACACATATTGCCAAACGGGCCGGCAGAGAGACATAGCGGCGAGCACGTGCGATCGCGGTCGATTTTCGGCACTCTGTTCCGGGATCCCGAATCGAACGCAGTTATCATAGAGTCTTAGCGAGCGTTACCTTCATTATATTCGTTTAATTTTATCATTGTATTCAATTCTCTTAATTTAGCCTATTTAATAAGTGTTACGACAAGCAATCGATTGGTGAAGTTATACGCAGCGTGCGAGCCGTAATTCATCGACAAATACTGTAAGTCAGAAGATTTAATTTTACCTGAATTATATTTCTTTATTCTATTTCTTATCTCAATTTTATTCTATCCTTTCTCTCACTTTACCTATCACGGGTCATCCAACTCACCCACCCTGAGTGAGTCTTATTTTCCGTTTGCCGATTTGCCGTAAAATCGGCTGGCGCCCTAAATCTTTATTTTATAAATTCAATTTTTATTCTTTAGAGTCCCGCCATCCCTTGACCCACGCCGCGCCAGGTGGATTTCTTGTCTCGACAGAATAACATATTCAGATTATTGATTAAATTAGATTTTACTGATTGTCGAGAAAAGTAAATCGGTCTCACAATAGTTATAAACAATAAAAAAATTCATGAATTTTGGAAATGTTATCATCGAGAAAACCTGTGCGACAGCAAAATGTAAGGCGTTTCGTCGATTTCATCGACTTCAGGCCGAACATACGTAAAATAGTACTTTTTTGCGATAAAAGTGATATAAAGTGATAAAAAATAAATAAAGGTCAAATGTTTTTGTTACTGGACCAAGTAGCAGTGATGTTCTACCAGATCCAAGAGATTTCATTCCGATTAGTCGAGCCGTCTCGACGTAATCGGTGAACATACAAAAAAATACATATCGAATTGAGTAACCTCCTCCTTTTCGAAGTCGGTTAAAAATACTTCCATTCTACGGATGTGTTTTGCTCGACTTTTGTTCAACTTTGGACGCTGATATTATTAAATATCAACACACTATCGTTCAATCGTGACCACAGCACCCTTCGTTGGACCTTCCTCTTTCGAATGAGCCCTCATTCAGCCCAAAACATGCTAATATAAGGACGAAAAGGGCTTCCGTTTCCGGTGGTTTAGTGAGTGAATGTAGAAATGATGTGGGCAGGGAAAAGTGAAGAAGTTGGGGTGAAGAAAGTGATAAAGGAAGTGCGAAAGTAGGTGTAAGGGGAAAGAGTGTAGGGTGGATTGTGAGTGGTGAAGGGGGAGTGAAGGGAGTTGTAGGAAAGTGTCAGGAAGAGAAAGATAGTGTGAGAGAAAAGTGAGCAGGCAAAAGGTTAGGAGCGGAGGAAGAAGTGAGGGATATGGAAGGAGAGAAAAAAGGGGGCAGCAGAGGGCTGGGGGTATAGACGAGGAGTGCAAAGGGAGGCGGCGGGGAGAAGGTAGTAAAAGGGGTAAGAGGAAGAGAAAGGAGCGAGGGAAGGAAGAAGGACCTGGAGGATTTTTTCAAAGGGGGGAAAGGGAGTGGTAAAGAGGGGGAAACATCGGGGGGAGGAGGAAGAGATATATTCCAAAAAAGTGGGCTCACACCAAGGTCGCCATGGAGGGAGGATGAAAGGGTGGATAGAATGGGAATAGAAAAGTTGATAAGGATTATATGACGGAGTTGAGGGGGGAGATGAAAGAGATGGGGGAGAAATTGGAGGGAAGGATAGAGGAGACGCGGGAGGAGGTGCGAGAGATGGGGGAGACGTTGGAGGGGACAATGAGGAGGCAGATGGGAGATATAAAAGAGTTAATAGACGGATCGATTAGGGAAGTGAGGGAGGAGATGAGGAGGAGAGAGGAGGAGTGGAGGGCAGAGAAGGAGGAACTAAGGGAAAAAATAGAGGAGCTGGAGGAGAGGGTAAGGGGGGGGGGGACAGAAGAGAGGGAAGGGGCGAGGGGGAGAGGGAATGGTAGGAATAGCTGAAAGGGCTAGAGAAAAGAGTGGAAATGGCAGACAGGGCGGACAGGAGGAGAAATATAATAATTAGGGGGATAAGAACGAATAGGGGGAAAGAGAAAGAGGCGGTAAAGGAGGTGTTGAAGAGGCTAGGGGTAGAAGGGGAGGTGGAAAGCGCAAGGCAGGTTGGGCAGATTGGGGAGAGTGGGAAGGGAATGATGGTGGCAAGGCTACAAAATGAAATAATGAGAAAGGAGGTTTTTAGGAAAAGGAGGGATTTAGGGAGAGGAGGAGAAAGAATATAGGAGGACCTTACGCAGAAGGAGAGGAGAATGCAGTGGAAGTTGAGGGAGATTGACGAGCAGGAAAGAAGAACGGGTGGAAGGGCGATAGTAGGATATGGAAAAATATGTATAGGGAACACATGGTGGAGGTGGAGTGAGGAGGAGGAAAGGTTAAGGGAGTGGGGAGGGCATGGAAGAGAAGGCAGGGAGGTGGAAGGGGATAAGGGAGAGGGAAATGGGGAGGGGAGGGAGGAAGGGGGAGGAAGAGGGTAATGGGTACGGGTAGGAGCGGACGGAAAAAAAGGGGCGGAGGTAGGAAGAGGTGGGAGGGGGTGCAAAATTGCATTCTGGAACTTGGCGGAATTGAGTTATAAGGACGAAGAATTTTGGGAGGGACTAGAGAAAAGGGATATAATGGTAGGAATGGAAACTTGGACGGAGGAAAAAAGTTGGGGAAGATAAGTAAGAGATTGCCGAGGGGTTGGTGGTGGAACCACCAGCCAGCGAGGAGGGTAAATAGGAAAGGGAGGGCGATTGGAGGGATGGTGTTGGGGATAAGGAAGGAGTTTAGGAGGAATAAAGGAGAGGAAAGAGAGGATTTGAGAGAGGAAGAAGGAATTATAACGAGCAGTTTTGAGGTAGAAGGTAAGAAATGGAGAGTGGTGGGAGTGTATGTAAATCAGGATTTGGAGAAGAAGTTGGAAAGGATTAGAAAATGGATGGAGGAGAGCGGGGGGGGGGGGGGAAGGATAATAATAGGAGGGGATATGAACGCGAGAGTAGGAGAGAGGGGAAGGGGAGCATGGGAGGATTGGGAGGAAAAGATAGGGGGAGGGAGAAGATCGAGGTATAAAAAGGTGAATGGGGTGGGTAGAAGATTGGTAGGGGTAGTTGAGGAATGTGGATGGGGAATTTTAAACGGGGACATAGAGGGAGACGAAATAGGGAAGTATACATACTCGGGAGGGAGGGGAGAGTCGGTAATTGACCTGGCGATGGTGGATGAGGACACCAGGAGGGAATGTTGTAAGTTGGTGGTAGAGGATAGGGTGGACTCGGACCACCAGCCGATCGTGGTGGAATTAAAAGGAAAAGGCAAGGAGGTGGGAGATAACAGAAGGGGCAGGGGAGGAGGGTGTGAGAAAAGAATGAGGTGGACGAGAGAGAGGAAGGAAGAATTCAGGGAGAGGACGGAGATGCTGGGGGGGGGGGGGTCGGCGATGGAGAGGTGGGAGGGATTGAAGAGGAAAATTAAAGAAGCAATGGAGGAGGGAACAGAGATAGGGGGGGGGGGGGGGAAGAAAAGTGGGTTGAGAAGGAAACTAAGGGAGTGGATAAAGGGAAAAGTGGGAAGGGAGGAGTATGGGGTGGAGAAGAAAAGATATAAGGAGCTGTGTGAGACGAAGAAGGAAGAAGAAGAGGAGAGGCTGGGGAGGGAGGTGGAGGCGATCAGAACGGATAAGGAAGTATGGGTGCTGCTCAAGAAGGAGAGGGGAGGGAGGAGGTGGGTAGGAGAAGGGATAGAAATGGAGGAATGGAGTGAATACTTTATCAGATTGTTAGGGGGGATGGAGTATAAAGTGAGATGTGGGAGGGAGAAGGCGAGGAGGGAGTGGGTGGAGGAGATAGGAGAGGAGGAATTTATGGTGGTGGTAAGGGCGTTGGAGGACGACAAAGCACCGGGACTTGATGGGATTGAGGTGTGGGACAGAGAGAAGAACAGAAGATTCAAGCCATGGTTTTACAAGTACAGGCATAGCTTAAACAGGAAAGAAATTAGATTAATATCTAGACTAAGAGCTAATCATCACAACCTGAGGGAGTCGCTGGTACGAAAAGGCTATATAGACAGCGGATTATGCGAATGCGAACAAGACGAAGAGTCGGCGTCTCACGTGTTATTCGAATGTGTCTTATATAATCTTGAAAGGGAGGAATTAATTAATAAGATAAAGGTAGATATAGAAAAAGTAGAAGACTTATCAGCGTTATTAAGACAGAACAAACTAAGAACCTTGAAAGCAATATGTAATTTCTTCAAACACATAGAAAGAGATATTTAAAGGAGAAAGGTTCATAAAGAAATAAATGTAAAGATAGATTAGGAAGAAACGGCCTCTTAAATATTTGTAAGAAAGGAGGGCACTTATCAAAGTCATGTAAATAGAAAACAGCGTTTATTTAGAATCAACGTGTTAAAAAAAAAAAAATGTAAATAAGTTTCATACCTAGATGTAAGATATATATCGTAGCAGTAAGTTAATTCCATAATTAATTACTGTTATAATTTTCAAGTTTATATTTTATAATACTGTTACCAATACTTACCGTTTCATAATTTAAGATTTAATAATTAAGATAAGATACAAAAGAACGTCCATTGTAAAACTATAGATAAAATAATTTTTTGGAAATAAAATTTAACCGCCTTCAAAAAAGGTACAGTGAAAAGTATGAAATAATTTCTAGTTAATTTATATGAATACGCACTAGCTCTAGATATAATTGCTTAAAAGTATGGGAAAATGCAGTGAAAAGTGTGAAATAATTTCTATTAAAACTGCATTGTTATTCACCATCGTTTGATGAATTTGGTTAAATTATTAAATACATCATATTAAATGCAATGCACCTTTTTCGGAGGCGGCGCAGATGCAAAAATTTTTGTATTCCGGTTTGGGTTAGCTTTTGGTAGAGGCGGCAATATTGAATACTGTCAATGTATACATGTTTATTGTCTATGAGGAATTAATAGTTAA
Source organism: Hylaeus volcanicus (assembly GCF_026283585.1). Classification (NCBI taxonomy): domain Eukaryota; kingdom Metazoa; phylum Arthropoda; class Insecta; order Hymenoptera; family Colletidae; genus Hylaeus; species Hylaeus volcanicus. The sequence continues at coordinate 95,165 of NW_026533117.1, read as the reverse complement.
TGTATATAGTATGTACACGGAAATATTGTGTGAGTAAATTTGGGGCTTTTTTGGAGGGGAGTGGCGGCCATATTGATTTCTTCTAATGTATAAACTCTCCCTATGGAAATACTGTATGAATAGGTTTGGGATAGTATTTGGTGGTGGCGGTGATATTGAATAGTGTTAATGAATATGATGTCAGAGTGGATGTAATGATAAAAATAAATAAAAACCATATTTTTTGTTTCTCCGACAGAAAGTTAAACCAAGTTTAGCAATTTTTAATATACTTAATTCTAAATTTTGCGCCGCCTCCGAAAAAGGTGAATTGCATTTAATATGATGTATTTAATAATTTAACCAAATTCATCAAACGATGGTGAATAACAATGCAGTTTAAATAGAAATTATTTCACACTTTTCACTGCATTTTCTCATACTTTTAGGCAATTATATCTAGAGCTAGTGGGTATTCGTATACATTAACTAGAAATTATTTCATGCTTTTCACTGCATTTTCCCATACTTTTAAGCAATTATATCTAGAGCTAGTGCGTATTCATATAAATTAACTAGAAATTATTTCATACTTTTCACTGTACCTTTTTTGAAGTCGGTTAAATTTTTTTTCCAAAAAATTATTTTATTTCACTCTTTTTAGTGGCAATCTATAACCAGTAAGTTTCATGCAATAACAACAGTTATGAGCTATGTTATGAGTTAATATACAGGATGTTCCAAAAACGTTGGAGGTCCTTGAAAAGACTTGTTCCGCGGGGGAGGGGGTGTTGAAACAATTTTTTCTTAACGAAAATGTTGCTCGAGGCTTCGTTAAGGAGATATTCCAGAAACAGAAACTCCTGACCAATCAGAGCGCGAGTATGCCGGTGGAGCGCCTGCGGGGCCTATGCTACCGCAGGCGCTCCACCGACATACTCACGCTCTGATTGGTTGGGGGTTTCTGTCAATATCTCCTTAACGATGCCTCGAACAACATTTTCGTTAAGAAAAAATTGTTTCAAACCCCCCACTCCACCCCCCCACCCCCCGAAACACCCCATTCAAGGACATCCAACAGTTTTTGGACACCCTGTATAATTGCAAATGGGATTATCAGGAATACATGTTCAACTACATGTGAAAGGATTGATTGCGTTTGGTAAATTCCTTGTCGAGCTACACCAGAGCATAGCAACTTTGCACCAACAATGATTTTAAAGAATGAAAGTGTCCATAAATTTTTGCAAATGGGAACATCACGAATTCATATATCATGAAATGCGAAAGGTTCCATCGCGCTCGGTAATTTCGTCACCGAGTTACATCATATAATAGGAATTTTGCGATAACAATAGTTATAAACAATACAGAAATTCATAAATTTTTGCATCTGTGATCATTGCGAAAACCTCTCCGGCAGCAAAATGTAAGGGGTTTCATCGATTTCATCGGTTTCAGGCCAAACATACGTGAAATAGTACGCTTTTTGCGATAAAAAGTGATATAAAGTGGTAAAAAATAAGACAAGGACAAATGTTTTGCTATGGGTCCAAGTGGCAAATGCTCTTCCAGATGCAAGAAGTTTCAATCTGATTGGTCCATCCGTCTCGGAGTAAGAAGCAAGACAAAATGTTTCTTTTACGCGACCAACTGGAAGAAATATTCGACAAGATGCAAGAGG
>NW_026533117.1:61549-73502 GCF_026283585.1 Hylaeus volcanicus | reverse complement strand
AGCGAAGCAGCCATATTGCCATACAAATCATCAAGATTTAAGTGACAGTTACGAAATAGTGATGCCTGACGGGAACAGTGATGTTTTCTCCAACCCTCAGCCAGGACCAAGCCAACAACACGGCCCAAATTCTTTTGAGATGCCGAATATAGACCGCGTAGGAATACGCGCTACGACATTCTGGCTTGGCAATCCAATCGTCTGGTTTCACCAGCTGGAAGAGCAGCGAATACAACTTCCTGGAACATGAAGAGATAGGTGACAGAACACCTTCGCAATTTCTGAGGCATCTGCGTAATTTGTCCGGAGACATTAAGATGAAAGAAAATTTTTTGCGCACCATTTGGATGAACTGCCTTCCGATGTCGATGCGAACCATCTTCGCAACGCAAATGGACGCCTCGTTGAACAATATGGCAGAATTAGCTGACAACGTAAACGAGATCACGCCTATTAGCAGATGCGCAGTTGTCAACACGGATTCGTGATTCGAAATGCTGTGCACTCAAATGGCACGACTAACACAGCAAGTCGCGGAGCTGTCGCAGAAAAACGCCACGACGCAGCATCACGGAAGGTCTACTTTTCGCGGACGAAGAAGGTGGCATCGTTACAGCCGCAGCCCGAGCAACAGTCGGAACAGCAGCCGCAGCCCCAGTCCCGGTCCTTCACAACCAGGAGTGTGTCGGTACCACCGAAGATTTCGAGAGCGTGCTACTAAGTGTACCATCCCCTGCACGTATCAGCAGCACCAGGGAAACGATGCCGATCGACCTTAGATGCGGCCGAAGTAGTCGATCCTGCAACGAGCCGCCTATTCGTTACCGATAAGGACAGTAAGATTGAATTTTTAATTGATACTGGTGCCGACATTAGTGTTTATCCGCGTAAATTAGTAAAAGGTCAACCTCCTAAAAGTACGTACACTTTATATGCCGCGAACGATTCAGCCATCTCTACGTATGGAGATATCGTTTTAAACCTAAATTTAGGATTGCGGCGCATAATTAAGTGGAACTTTATAATCGCGGACATAACAAAACCGATAATTGGTGCGGACATGCTTAGGTACTACGGCTTGTCGGTAGATTTAAGAAATAGACGATTGATCGACAGTGTGACAAATTTAGCTTCACGAGGAAAACTGGGAATTGCCGATTTAAATTCAGTCAAAACAGTTGTCGGTGACTCTCCATACCATAAAGTCCTCGCAGAATTTATTGAAATTACCATTCCGATGCGTAAGAATTTAGGCGCGAAACATAATATTACACATCATATAAAAACGACTAAAGGATCTTCGGTATTTGCAAAACCACGTAGATTAGCTCCAGACAGATTAAAAGTAGTCAAAGAAGAATTGGAGAACCTTTTGTCAGAAGGCATTATTAGATCGTCGAAAAGCCCATGAGCGTCGCTCCTTCATTTAGTACCGAAGAAGGATAGAGGTTGGAGACCGTGCGGGGATTACCGAGCACTAAACGCACGAACAATACCGGATCGCTACCCTTTACCGCACATTGAAGATTTTTCTAGTATGTTACACGGCAAAACCATTTTTTCCAAAATTGACCTAGTTAAAGCGTATCACCAAATTCCAATAGAGCCATCAGATATAGAAAAAACCGCAGTAACTACACCTTTTGGTCTGTTTGAGTACGTTAAAATGCCATTTGGTTTGATTAATGCGGCTCAAACATTCCAAAGATTTATCAATGAAGTTTTGCTTGGTCTAGATTTTTGTTATGCATATTTAGTCGATATCCTAATAGCCTCACGTAACGAAGAAGAACATTTGAAACATATTCGGAAACTTTTTAGTAGATTACAAAAATATGGTATAATAATTAATCCAGCTAAATGTGAATTCGGCAAAAACTCCATAGACTTTTTAGGATATACCGTTGATTCAAAAGGTACTGCTCCAAATTCTGATAAAGTAGATGTCATTAAAAATTTTCCTAAACCTAAAGATTTAAAAGAACTTCGACGTTTTCTTGGAATGTTCCATTTTTATCGCCGTTTCGTGCCAAATGCAGCAAAATTACAAGTCCCATTGAACGACTTGTTAAAAGGTACACCTACTCGTGGTAATCCTTGCATTGTCTGGTCGAAGGAAGCCGAATTTGCTTTTACCCAGGTAAAAGAATCACTTACCGAAGCAACCCTCCTTGCGCACCCGGTACCTGGCGCTAAATTAGGCCTTACCGTCGATGCGTCTGATTTTGCAATCGGAGCGGCACTTCACCAATTGGTAGACGATACCTGGCAGCCCCTATTTTTCTTTACCAAAACCCTCTCATCAGCACAGAGAAAATATAGCGCTTATGATAGAGATTTATTAGCAGCCTACACCGCGGTCCGACGTTTTAGACATAACCTAGAAGGTCACACATTTACCATTTACACGGATCGTAAACCTCTGGTATACGCTTTTAAACAGCGGCCAAAGCGATCCACTCCCCGACAGTTTAGATATTTAGATTTTATTGGGCAATTCACTACTGACATACAGCACATATCAGGAAAAGAAAATGTTGTTGCGGACGCATTGTCCAGAATAGAGGAAATTAACAAACCCGTGGATCTTTTGGAAATGGCTCAGTCTCAACAGGCAGATGAAGAGCTTCAAAGTCTCTTGCTGTCTGAGACTGCCCTTCAATTAAAAAAAGTTAAATTCTCAATTAAAGAAAATGAAATAGAAATCTTTTGCGATATTTCTACCCCTATAGTTCGCCCGTACGTACCAAAAGATCTTCGTAAACGAGTTTTCAATACCTTGCATGGACTGTCTCACCCGGGAATTAAAGCAACTCGCAAACTAATCACCGATCGTTTTATTTGGCCTTCAGTCAACAAAGATTGCAATAGATGGGCAAAAGAATGTATACCGTGTCAAAAAAACAAAATTACGAAACACACTACATCCCCATTAGGAAATTTTTCAGTACCGCCTGCACGATTCCATCATATCCATATAGACATAATAGGACCCTTACCCAGTTGACAAGGATACAGGTTTTGCCTGACCTGTGTTGACCGCTTCACCCGGTGGCCAGAGGCCTGGCCGATTGAGGATATTACAGCCGAAACAGTAGCAAATACCCTATTAAAAGGCTGGGATGTCTCGATTCGGTGTTCCAGCCATTATCACTACAGATCAAGGCAGACAATTCGAATCAGAATTGTTTCAAGAATTCACACAATATATAAGTTCACACCACATTAGGACTACCGCTTTTCACCCTACTGCGAACGGTATGGTTGAAAGATTGCACCGACAACTGAAAGCAGCAATTCGTTGTCACGAAACCGATCAATGGTCTGAAGTTTTATCGTTAATTTTATTAGGTATAAGGTCAACGTTTAAAGAAGATTTGCAAGCAATCCCGGCTGAATTAGTGTATGGATGTAATCTTAAATTACCGGGAGAATTTTTCAAAAATGAACAAAATAATATAAACACATCCGATTTCGTTTTACGTTTCAAACAAAACATGCGGAATATACAACCCTGTAAAGCGTCGCGACACTGCACACTCAAATCATTTGTACATAAAGATTTACAAACATCAACCCATGTATTTGTTAGGCACGACGCGGAAAAACGATCGTTACAACCACTATATGATGGACCATACGAAGTAATCAGGCGTAATAATAAATATTTTACCATCTTAGTAAATAATCGCGAGAAAAACATTAGCATCAACCGATTAAAACCTGCGCATATAGAACCGACAGAACTCACGGAAAGCAATAGTTCATATACAGGAAATACGACCAAACAACAAGCCGAATACCTAAAAGTATCCTTAAGCAAGCGGTACCGATTAAAACACGATATGGACGAACAGTGAAATTCGCCGACCGATATCAAGCAGTGTAAATACTTTTCCTGTATATAGATTTTTTTTTGTTTTTTTTGCGCATTATTCATATTATTGTTAGTCTATCTTACTATAACTTACTATAATTACATTTATCTAAACCTGTAAATATTATATAGCATTATCACTGGCAAGGGGGTAATGTGGCGGCATCGGCGACGAGCTGACGCCACGTTTCCGGTTTATATTTATAATAATTATGTTTAGTTTTAAATGTTACGTCTGGAAGAGTGAATGGAGGTGCGTGTTGCGTGACAAGCGTTGAGTGAATGTTTAGATTATTGGTTCGAACGTCGAGCGGATGTTTATATTATTGGGTCGAATGTTCCTTTGGGTGAATGCATTTATTTAAACAGAGTGCAAGCGTTGTGAGAATGAAGGAAGAATGTCTGCGATGCTTGGAGGAACGAATGATGAGTCTGTAAGCTAGTCTAGTAAGAGAAGCCACGGAGTACGGACGCGATCGTTCCATTAAAAAGTCTTAAAAAGCACATGAGTCTTACTTATTTTCCCGTCAGCCACTACATTACTTAAAGAAATAAGTGTTTTGCTTAACATTTTTCAATTTTAATATTTCGTCCGGCCCGTGAAAATAATTTTTTTCCAACCGGCCCGGGGGCAAAAACAGTTGGCCATCCCTGGTCTAAACCATATAGAACACCGTGTATAGACTAACGATATAATAACACCAAACAAGACGGCGACAGCGCCGCAACGGGAAAGCGCGATAGCGAAGCAGCCATATTGCCATACAAATCATCAAGATTTCACTGCAACAAAGTTTTTCCAAGATATTTTCTAATAATTCTGGTTTTAATATATTCGTTACACTTTGCCGGATGCGACTCCAAGGCCTGATTTTGCAATTACGGCCTTAAAAATTTATAAATAATAAAAGTACGTTCTTTTTTTTTCTTATAGAAGAAATTTGTTTACATATACTTTTTCCAAAATCAGGCCTTGGAGTCGCGTCCGCCAAAGTGTAACGAATATATTAAAACCAGAATTATTAGAAAATGTTGCTTCTTTGCTTCAATATCTTGGAAAAAAGTCATGCTAGAATAATCGCCCTGTCCTCGTCTCTCCTGCAATTGTTGTATCGCCCTCTTTGTTCTTTGTTCCGGAGTTTCCTACTTTTTCCGCAACTGTCGCTGAAGTTAATTCGGAGTTCTGTTCTGACTCCTTCGCACCCTTAACGAAACCTCGGACAGTATTTTCGCTAAGGAAAAAGTTGTTTCAAATCACCTCCCGAACCACCCCTTTCAAGGTGTTACAACATTTTTGGGACACTTTGTATATCGGAATATTCGTATACTAGGGACACCGGACTGCGACGCCCCCAAAAATCTGGCGCCCCGGGCGGTGGCCCGACCGCCCCCCCCATGCCGGCCCTGGTTATGATAAGCATTATTTACAATAAACAGTTAAAATTAACAATTAATAAAGCAAAATATATATACTACAGGCTCAACGACTAAGTTTCATTGTTACTTTGCCCTCATGTGACATAGATGATTTTATCTTTGCTACAAAGCATTTATCTGAAGCCGTGTTTATAGACAAATGTAGATTATGCCACATCATGTTCGGGCGAATGTTTACTGTGTGAATCGTGAGTGCGGGTTAAATAATATAATTTATAGAACTTCATCACTTAAACTTATAAACAATATGTGATTTATAATATATAAATAATAGTTAAAATAACAATTAATAGTTGTGAGAATCCTCGAAAATTAAATGAAAATGAATTTAGTACTGGCTTTAAAATTTTATATTACACAAATGACGGAAGAAAGTGGGCCTGGTATGAAAGTTCTTTTGATGGATAAGGAGACGGTAAATATTTAATAAATTGCATATTCAAATGAAATAAAATTAAGAAAACGTTATAAAAGTATTTGTCCAGTTTGCATGTATCAAAAGTTAAATGTATTTTATTAGTTATCGAAGAAAATCGTAAACACTAATACATACCATGTTGGAAATTTTAATGTGTTAATAAATAACGAAAATGTTTAGTTCTTATGGTTGGCTCATTTTCAAATGTTTAAAGGATAATTAGAAAATATTTAATAATACATAAGAAGTTAATTAAATTACAATCCTGAAGACCATGAAATCGTGAATTATAAAAATATGTATTCTTTGAATCATTGTAAATTTATTGAAATTTTTGGTTAACATGTATAGTGAGTACCTTTAATATTCGGACACTATGAGAATTTTACTTTGTGTCTTTGTAACATTTGTACATCGTAACTTCGTTACTAACAAAACAAACAAAAAACATAATCAAATATTATATTAACGTGTATGTCTGATTTATGATAGTATTAGTTTTATTTACATAACTCATAATAGTTGTTAAATAACACGATTTAAATAAAACATTGTGTGATTTTTCTGTACTTTAATATTCTAACACTGTTAGAAACTATTTATTTTTAGGCTAATTTTTATAATAATATGTGTTTTAATATGTTGCTGAGTAGCCATCCTGTTTTATCACTTCTTTTAAACATTGCAGCATATTGGTAATGATTTTTTTTAAATTTTCAGTACTTATATTGTCTCATTCGTCTTTTAACCGATGTTTCAACATTTCTTTTGAATGTATTGTAATTGTTCTGATAAGTCGCCCTAGTTTATCTCACAAATTTTCTATAGGGTTGAGGCCTGTGATTGTGGTGGTGATTGTTAAACTTTTGGACAATTATACAGAAAATTTTCCTGCACGATGCATGCCTTATGCTTCACGTTATTGTCCTGGTAAACCTTAAACGTGTTTAAAATTCTCATTTGTGTAGCACTTTTCTGTAAATTATTTTTTAATATGTTCAAATACACATTTTTGTCCATAATATTGTCAATAAAAACTAATTCGCCAAGTCCAAATGTGGATATACAGCTCCAGACAAATATACTGCCACCTCCGTACTTTACAGTCAGCCTTAGATTTTCAAATTTAAATTCTCTATTTTTTTTATGGCACACTGTCTTTTGTTCATCTGATCCAAAAATTGTTAATTTGCTTTCGTCGATATAAATGACGTTGTTCCACCATGTTTTTTCCTTTAAAACAAATTCTTTAGCAACATTTTAATTTAATCTTTCCTTTCGATTCTGTTCATTCACATATGGTTTCGTCCTAGCCACTCTTCCAATATAGCCTCCATCTTTTGAGGCACTGCAGATCGTTTAGGGATGTACCTTCTATCCAGTCTCATTTAAAAGCTCAGTCGCTAATTTTTGGTGCACTGAGTAAAGAATCCTTTTTTATTTTTCTTATTAGTTTCCCCTTATCATGTGCATCCAACTTCTTTGGTTGGCCCTTTTGGGGTATAAAGTCTATATGGTCCATAAATTTAAACTGTTTGATGATATCTGCCACTGTACTCTTACTTACGTTGAGCATGGCATCAATTTGTCTACATGATTTGCCCTTTGCATTATGAAAAATCACTAATTGTCATATATTAAAAGTGGTATTATTTTTGCATGGCATTATACACATGTACGATTATCCAAGAGTAACTAATAAAATAAGGCTTATTAGTATCATCCGAACAGTCGACTCGTTCTAACTCGAAGTAACTCAGCATAAACACTCAAAAAAGGTGTTACCAAGTGTCCGAATATTAAAGTAACGCGAAATCGGACAATATTTTATTTAAATCGTGTTATTCAACAACTATTGTAAATTATGTAAGTAGAACTTATACTATTGTTTACTAGACATATACATTAATATAATACTTGATCATGCTTTTTGTTTGTTTTATTAGAAACGATGTTATGATGTAACAAAGTAAAAATCTCATAGTGTCTGAATATTAAAGTTACTCACTGTGGTTTCTTTTTGTTATAAATGGTTTAAACATAAGTTGGTGATCACCATTAAGAAATCTGAAATACAATTTAAAAAATTTAAATCAAAAACATAATTCCGATATTATGTTTACTTAATAAAGAAATTTTTAATGTAGAATATTCTATGAAATAGAATTTACTATACATTACACAAGTATAGTTATTCAAGTCATAGTGAATGAACTACAAAGAACAATTATATGAAAATGAACTACAAACAATAAATTATAGATAGAAATATTAATAGCTACGATGATAACAATACCAAACAACAGTTAATATTTCCTAAGACAATGATATACTTTTCGTTCAATTCACTAGTAAATAAATGCTCGATTATTAATTGTTCTGGAACATCAATTTCTAATATTATCCTCAGCTTTTTATATTTAAGTAATAAGTTTAATGTTAAAACTGTATGATTGCAAAAATAAACATACAATCCTTAATATTATTAAGAAAATCAGAAATAATATCTACAATATACTTAGAAAATATAGAAGCGAGTTTCATAATTCACTAAATATAATAAAATCTTAATTAGCATTAAAATAACAGCATCTATCTATAAATTATATACTTTTGAATACAACGAAGCTTGTTTTTACATTGAATGCTAAATATTGTATTAATATGGAATGGATAATATGAATACAGTATAACATCCAACTTTACATGTAAATATATAAAAATAAATAATTCATAATTTTCATTGTTATATGAAGTATATACAGTGAATCATTAAAATATAGGGATACTAAGATGTGTTTAACTTTGAAATTGTTGCTTTTTATAAATTACGTATTGTTCTTGCAAGTACGTAAAAATTATTGATTTATATTAATATGTTTATATGATATTAAGCATTTAACAGAATCACATCCAAATTATAAATTACAAAAATATTTGGATAGTCACTTCATTTCCCTATATAATTTCAAATAGTGGTTGTTGGTTCTCTTGGTAATGTTTAATTCGAGATACAACGTTTGTATACGAACACGCTGTAACGAATTTGGTATTAACAATAAGTAGCCACTATTATCCAAAGATAGAAACGTTCTTTTTAATTTATTTTATTCGTTCTCTGATAAATAGAAATTTTTTGTTGAGAAGAATATTGCCAAATCACTGCCATGCTTAATTTAAAGAAAAAGCACAATAGTGGATGTACTTAGTAAGTAGAAAAGTAGTCGACCAAAAGTGGTAAGTGAAAGAGAAAAACCTAAAATTCTTTGAAAAATGAATGAAAACTCCCAACTGAGGGCACCCACATTAGGAGTAGAAATTCAGGAAGAAAGTGAGAAAGATATGACTACACAAATAGTTCGTAGGTTGTTAAATGAAAATGATTATGATGAATGTGTAGCTATTTAGAAATCGCATATCAATAAAACGAAGAGGAAGAAACGTTTAATTTTTATAAAAAATATGATTTCGAAAGAAGAGTCATAGTGGAGTGATGTTATTTTTGGTGGTGAATTGCAATTCAACATATCTGAATTTGTTGGATGACACATGGATTGGCATAAGTCTAATACATCTTTAAATTCAAAGAACTTTCGATCTACTATCAAGCACAGTGGAGGAAATGCAATGGTCTGAGGATGCAAATCAAGTAGAAGAGTAGGGAAACTTGTTTTTATTGAAGATATTTTGTATAAGAACCAATACTTTCATACTTAAAAATAATATTTAAAGCCCAGTGTATTCAGCATGGGTATTAACCAAAGCTTCATATTATATGGATTAATATTAAGACAACATTAATACACCAATTAAAAATAAAGAATTATAAATTAGATTACAAGAAGGACGAATGGAAATAAGTTCTCAATATTTAGTAAAAATTATATTTAATATATTCAAACATATAAAAGATGTAATAAAACACAAAGGACATGTTACCATGTATTAAAAACAAAAATATAGTTTTAAATATTTTAGAATTAGGATACTGTCCAAATATTTTTGTAACACAAGAAGTGACAATAATTTCGTTGAATTTATAATATTATTTATTTATTTTATATTACATAAGTGAATCAAACATATTTGGGAAATGCAATAAATATTGTATCCATAGAAATAAGTTATAGTTCATATTTTCTGTAATCAATAAAGTTTTTTTTTTTTTTTGGGTGGATGGCTGGGCGGGTGGGTGGAAAAACCTTCATAGGCACCGGGCGCCGGTGGACGATGCCAGCACCCGGTAGTGTGAGATTTCTACTCACTAAAAAACCACCCGCTTCCCACGTTAGCCCCCCGGACCAGACTTGCTTTCGCATAACAACAGTCCGGGGGCGTGGCAACTAGGCCCCGCTAGGGCCTCCGCCGGTCGGATAGTAGCGAAGCTAGGGGGAGCCCGGAGTATCATCCAGGCATCCCTCCTCTCTCTTGCGACGCAGCACACGCGCCACGTAGTGCGCGACCGCTTCCCATTCGGTCGGCCCCCGCAGCATCACCCCCACGTGATCTAATATCAATAAAGATATTAACTTGCTTGTACTATAAATTAATTTTATCATCTTTCATGTTCATTATAGTATGTTATGAGTTATCAACACCATTTGCAGATAAACTGATAAGTCAAGATAGTATAGTTTTTGGTAAATTATTCTTTATTAACTGTGTTTATCGTTTGTTGCTCCTGAATAATAATTTTTTGAAAGTACGTGTTATAGTCTTACCTCGCTTCGTGTGTAAGGAATACAAAAAAACGAAACATAGAGAATCCTTGTTTCTACTGTTTATTAAAGGGAAAAAAGCAAAGAAAGAATAGTGCAGTTTATAAAAGAAAATTTAGCAGAACAGAATAATACAGACCACACATAGTGCAGACCACCATTTTACAATACAAAAACAAAGGAGAGAGAACAAAAAAAAATGCACATCGCACACACCAAACTCGCGCATTCATCTGCGCATAAACGCGATTTTTACACACTAAAAATAATTACATCTCAACACTCCTCCTTAATTATTTTACATCTAAGTCCCTCAAAAACCTTACGTAGCAAAGGTTTGGTCATAATGTCTGCAAGTTAATCTGCGTTCTTGACATGTTGTAATTTTAATGTAGGTCCAATATATTGCTGAATGAACTTTCTCGATATTTCTATGTTTCTTTTCTTTTGTGATCTTACCTTCATGAGTATTTTGCAGCATATGAATCACAAACTGATTATCAATATGTAGCGTCGTTGGCCTTCCAATATTCAACTGTTTTAACTTACTTGCAAGTCTTCGTATCCAACAAATATCATCAATGCCAGATATTGCAGTACGATACTCTGCTTCAGCAGTAGACTTTGCAACAGTATGCTGCTTCTGAGTTAGCCAGACCACAGGAACTCCACGCATTAATAAAACTCCACTTGTTGAATGTCTAGTCAACAGATCACCACCATAATCTGAATCAGTATATGCAGTTAATCTCTTGTCCCCATAAAAAAAAATTCCAAACATAATAGTTCCTTTTACATATTGGAAGACACGTTTAATCATTATCCAATGATTAGTTATAGGTTTGTTATTGAATCTACTTAGGTAATTTACGGAAAAAGTAATATCAGGACGTGATATGGTGGCCAAATAAAGTAAGCCACCCACAGTTCCGCGATATGGCTCTGACTCTTCCAATGGCGACTCATTTATAAAATTTTCTGGTTCAGTTATCATTCCACGTTCAATAGGTGTATATACTGGATTAGTGTTATCAAACTGAAAACGTTCCAGAATTCTTTCTGCATACTTGGACTGATTTACAAAAATTCCAATTTGTCTAAGTTTAATTTGCATTCCAAGATAAGACTATTTTCTCTTGCAGTATCAAATGTTATTTGAAATTTTTCATTCAACTTTTTCAGAATTTCAATCATACTTCTTTCATTTTGTGACGCGAATAATAGCCGCGACCCTCTCCTCTCGCGCTCGCGCCGTCCACGCTTGATCCTTATTCCTCCCAAATATAATATCACCGACCGCCGCTAGGCCGGGACCAAGCGTCACTGTAGAGCGCGGCGCTCTCTCACAACCAAAGGTGGGGAGCGTCGCGCATAAGTACCGAGACCGCGACGCTCCAAAGGCAGAACGCCTGAATGAGCAGTACTGTACGTACCAAGCCTTAATATACAGATTTGCCGTTCAAACGCTCTCGTTTCATTTTATTGTATTCCCGGCATATATTC
>NW_026533117.1:33891-46549 GCF_026283585.1 Hylaeus volcanicus | reverse complement strand
TAAAGGACAGAATCTGGTATTGTAATATCATAAATTGTAGGTTATTCGTATGACATTAATTTTATTTGTAAATAACACATACAAACCTTATTTTACTTGCAAATTAATGTAGAGCTTAAAATAAAAATACATTTGTCTTTTATTATAGTAAGCGTAGAGTCTACAATATACATAATGTGTCTGAAGCCAGATATAGGAAAGAGACCAGCTTCAGTTCTTTAAGTTTCTAAAAGTATACAGAACGCATGGCAAGATGTCTCACTGCAAGAAATTTAAATGTTACTGATAAAGTGATTACATTTTTTCTTTAATAAATTTCTTGCAATGAGACTTCCTGCAATGCGTTCCGCGTATTTTTAAAACCGTAAAGGATTCAAACTGATCTCCCATTTTCTATTATTTGAAGTCATTCACTATAGAAATTAGCTTTGTGCATAGGTGGTTAAACGACGCAGGTCTTCGGCTAGTGACCGAAAAGGCCAAAGTCGTCGTTTTGTCGAGGCAAAGAATTCCCACCGAAATACCTTTTAAGATGGGGATCCAAACCATCGTAGCTAAGGCCGCCATTAGATACATAGGGGTTCAATTTGACACCAAACGCACCTACTAGGTACACCAGGTAAACCAGGGCGGCGATTACCGCGTCGTCCCTCTCTCCCCTCATGGCCAATATCGGTGGACCGAGACCGGAGAAGCGGCGGCTGCTCATGAAGGCCTCCGTTCCGCGAAGCACCGCCACAGGGTAGCAGTAGTCCAAAGAAGGTGGGCGCTCAGAGTAGCCTGCTCGTACAGGACTGTTGTGGATCTAGCTGTGTTGCTTATCGTAGGGATGGTGCCCTAGACTTGCTTAGCGAGGGCGTAAGCAAGTCTATGAGGCGACAAGGAGCGGCCAGAACAAGGCCGACGCGAAGAGGGTGGCGGGCGAAGACACCCTGCGACGATGCAGCGAAGATGAAGCGATGAGACTCAGGGGCGCTGGACAGCTAGGTTAAGGGGGAAGACATGGGTAATGCAGCGAGGTAATATTACCGGCAAAAATGGGCCTAAAAAGGGGTTCGGAATTTCTCGCTTTTCGTCCTTATATTAGTATATTTTGAGCTGAATGAGGGCTCATTCAAAAGAGGAAGATCCAACGAAGGGTGTTCTGGTCATGATTGGACGAGAGTATGTTGATATTTAATAATATGAGCGTCCAAAGTCGAATAAAAGCCGAACAAAACACACCCGCGGAATGAAAGTATTTTTAGGTTACTAAATGGATTTTGTGTCTTAAATGATGACCACAGCACCCTTCGTTGGATCTTCCTCTTTCGAATGAGCCCTCATTCAACCCAAAATATGCTAATATAAGAACGAAAAGCGAAAAATCGTGAAAACATTCCCAAAGACGAGTTCCGCCATTTTGTGGATAATGCAGAGCAAGTTAACTCCTAACGTGAATTCGATACATTGCGACGTTGTCATACTGGCATAACAGCGTCTATCCATTCTCTACGCTACGCTGTTGCCATTTTACTGAAGTCGAAATACTCTTACATTTGCCGACGTTGACAGAGCATAAGAACAGACAGCGGAAAAAGAGGAACATTTACAAGCCTAGTATCATAATCAATTGTCATAACAATATCGTGTTTGGTCTCATTTTAATCAGGCAAACCTCACCAATGTGTTAGTGAGAATTGTATTAAAAACAAATTAACAATAAAAAAGTTAGTTTGTCGCATTATTGTGTCACAGATTAGTAGGCATTAAAATTTTTTGTTATCACCTCGACACTTACAAGGAATATTTGTTAGGTATCCGCCTCCGATTGTTTTGATTTTTGGATATGTTTAAAAGGAGCCAAAAATTAAGTATACTTATTTTTTTATTTTGGCCTGTTTTCATATTTAGAGGGTTAAACGACCCCCTAAAGTTTCACCTGCAATAGGCTATCTCCGAAACTATCATAGATACAAGAAAACTGTTTAAGAAAAAGTTTCATGGTTTTCTATTGGCATATAAAATCTGACCCAAAATTTTGTAAAAAAAAAATACATTTTTTCTGAATCTATAGATGTATCGTACACTGCGTTTGCCTCTTACATTTTTGCGCATTAATATTATTACCCTCGCTCATAAATATGTAGACACTTACTACTTTCAATGAATAATTAATATACATCGTAAATTATTACTATACAACTTTTGTTGCTAGATTCTATATTGGATGTGTATTTAACAACATTTAATTATATTAAATGTTTTGACTGCCGCATTTAATTTTATAGTGGTATCATAGGATCGTATAGATCAGTGATTCCTAAAGTGGGCTCCACCGCCTCCTGGTAGGTGTTGCAGCGATCAGGGGGGCGCTGATGGCCAATGTGGACTGTAATTCAAAAGTTCTTAATTGCATTTTCTTCGTCATATTTAGTGGAATGTGGATTCAGTGCGATAACCAATTTATTAACAAAAAAAAGAAACCAATTGCAAATAGTAAATCGCGGTGATTTAAGATTACTGTTGACGAAAATAGAGCCGAGGATTACTAAATTGTTAGAAGTACACCAGGTTCATCCTTCTTATTAAAATGATTTCGAATGTTTTAACTTTTTTTTGTATTACATTCTGTGCCAAGTTCAATAAATAGTTTCATAATTTCAAAGTTCAATATTACTAATTTACACCTTCCTTTACTATATTTTACGAAAAAGCTAGAAACATTAGTACATATATATTTCCTATTAATTACTATTAAAATTTAAAAAAAATTAATTTCCAGGGGGCGCTAAGTAAAATTTTTTTTTGGAAAGGGGGCGGCAGGACAAAAAAGTTTGGGAACCAGTGGTTTAGATCATAGGTTCTCAACCTTTCTTGCCCTACCGCCCCCTTTTCCAAACAGTGATTCGACGGCTCCTCTTTTAGGTGAAATATACTACACTGACGGACAAAATTAAAGGGACACTTTTTTAAAACGTCATATCTATGGGAGTTTTCAACCGATTTTGGAGAAACTTCGTGAGGAGTAGTTTTGAAGTGTCCTCTAAATGTGCGCAAAGTTGCATTGGCGAGGGTTGACTGGAAGGGGTTAAGTCACCCCGTAAAGAGGGGCACGTCGAAAAACACCACTTCTGAAGAGGCCAGGGCTGACGGAAGGGGTTGAAAAAATCAAAAAAACCTTTGGGGCGACCCTCCTCGATGCCCTCAACAAAATGCACCCCTCAAAATCCCTCTCGGGCAAACCCACCCCTCACAACACCCCACCCCCTCCGAAATTCACAATTGTTGGACTTCAGTCCCGAATTTGGACTCAATGCATTCCCTGGAATCTCCTGATCCAGAAAATGCCAACGCCCACGCCGTGCGCCCCATAGGCACCCCTTGGAAGGATGGAACAGTTCGCCACTTTTCAACACCCTTCGTAAGGGAGCACTTCCACACCTCGAAGGGCGGTGATATTCACCATGTTTATTCTCGGTACGTTAAGGATCAATGTCATTTAAAGCTCGTTTCGAAAACTGCCCCTGGAGCTGAACAGGGTGGCCCAGAGTTAGGGGTGGTCCACCCACAGGTGTAGGGGTTGGAACAATGTTTCGTTGCGTGGAACACATGTGATACGGTCCAAGGCATTGGAGTGACACAGTTTTAATGTCTTTTCCCCGCGTGGATAGCATTAAAATACGAAAATGACGTTTTTTTTTGGAAAACCCACCCGCGAGTTTAGGCCTGTGTAGCAGGTGAATGAGTAACCCTACGTCAACGCCGTTCGTGGAAACGGACGCGCGAATGCTTTATTAACAGGTCCCCAAAAATTCAGATATTTTGAATCACGCTTTCATTGTCAAATCGGAGTAGATTTGAAAGAGTGTTAAGTGGGCCGGACGGAGCCGTCATGCAGAAGTGGAACGAGGGCCTGCAGCCATACGTGGTCAGCCCACGTTAAATTGGAATCCGATCTGGTCTGACCACGTACGGCTGCAGGCCCTCGGGTTTGCCCGAGAGGGATTTTGAGGGGTGCATTTTGTTGAGGGCATCGAGGAGGGTCGCCCCAAAGGTTTTTTTGATTTTTTCAACCCCTTCCGTCAGCCCTGGCCTCTTCAGAAGTGGTGTTTTTCGACGTGCCCCTCTTTACGGGGTGACTTAACCCCTTCCTGTCAACCCTCGCCAATGCAACTTTGCGCACATTTAAAGGACACTTCAAAACTATTTCTCGCGAAGTTTCTCCAAAATCGGTTGAAAACTCCCATAGATATGACGTTTTAAAAAAGTGTCCCTTTAATTTTATCCGTCAGTGTATATTACTATATTATACATATATTGAAAAACAAGGACAGGTTTTTATTAAAATTACTTTATTGAAAGATATTAACATGTTGATGTATTGTTTAAAATTTGATAAACAAATATATATTATTAAAAAAATTAATATAATATTATTAGTGAGAAGGCTGAGCTTGGTGTAGCGACAATAATTTTTCGATATTTGGTATCAGATTTGTCATCAGCAATCTTAAATCGCCGCATTCCACTTTTGACAATCTGTTTCTTTTCTTTATTGCTAAATTGTTGACTACACTGAATCCTCTTTCGATTAAATATGATGATGGGAATGCAATGAAAATGAATGCGTCCCCAGCGCCCCCCAAATTTGTCTTCGACCAAAAGCGCCCTCTTAGATCTCTTCAACGTCCACCGTTAGGAAACTAGTTTAGATAGAAAAGTTCAGAAAGAACGTTCAATATATCAAACTCATTTAGGGCGAAATATTATAAAATAAATGAGATAATATCACTTCGGAGACAATGAAGAAATTAATAGTATCCAAATTTGGTAAAAAAAATGTTAACATTATCTAGTTGTCTCTAAAGCTTTTTATCATTACTAATGTGACATTAAAGAAACTATTAAGGGGCTTGGAACATCAAAAAATGAAAAAAAAATCACTTATTTTTTTATTTTTTTCAATTAAAATTTAAGCTATTCTGAATAATTCTTCGCAAAGAAAATTGAATTTGGAGCACTAGAAGTGGTACAAAAATTTTTTTGAAAAAAAAATGAAATCTTTTGTCACAAAACTTATTTTTCTTCGCAAAAAAAGTTTGACGACACGAACTTAGTAAAAGAACGCGATAAAACTTAAAAAATATAAGGAAATACAACTGACTACTTTCTCGAGGAGAAAACAACGACAGTCAAATTTGCGGAAGACCGGAGACGCGGTTACCTTGGTGACAGCCATAGGCTATTGTTTTCTAGGGTAAAGAAGACGATAAATTATCAAAAAGACAGTGTTTTAATCGATTTCGATAAAAGAAATACGATTAGATAATATTTACCTCATAAACAACTTCAAAAAAGTAAAAAAAATTACGCCAAGCACATGAAAAAGTGGGGTACTTAAGAGGATAGACACGGGTAATGCAGCGAGGTGACATTACCGGCAAAAGTGGGCCTAAAAAGGGGTTCGCGATTTTTCGCTTTTCGTCCTTATATTAGCATATTTTGGACTGAATGAGGGCTCATTCGAAAGAGGAAGGTCCAACGAAAGGTGCTCTGGTCATGATAGAATGATAGTGTGTTGATATTTAATAATATGAGTGTCCAAAGTTGAACAAAAGTTGAGAAAAACACATCCGTATTTTTAGGTTACTAAATGGATTTTGTCACTCAAATGATGACCAGAGCACCCTTCGTTGGACCTTCCTCTTTCGAATGAGCCCTCATTCAACCCAAAACATGCGGATATAAGAACAAAAAGCGAAAAATCGTAAAAACATTCCCAAAGACGAGATTCCGCCATTTTGGCGATAATACAGAGCAAGTGACGTCACAAATTTAATTCAGACAATCGATAGGAGATGGCGCTTACTGAGGACGACTGCTAACGTGATGTCGATACAATTGCGATGTTGCCGTTCTCACAACAGCGTCTCGTCATTATAGTTTGAAAATAACAATTTAATTGTATTAAACAAACATAGCACTACTTCTTTCTTCTTTCTTTTTTTTATTTTCTTTTTTTTTCTTCCTCCTTTTTTCTGACTTCTTTTTCAATGCGATAAAGAACATAAAAATTGCATAATATTCTATAAAAATAATGTTAATATATAAAAACGTACTTTCCTTAACAAAACATGGTACAAACGGAAAAAAAGGTAAACAAAAAAATTGACTGTGCCACGCTGCTTCTATAATACCTCCGACTCTTATACGGTTGACACTCGTCAATCGAAATTGAGCTATTTTTAAAAATTGATTTCTCGAAAACGAAAGAGAGTCGCGCCTTCTCACTTGCAGAGATTGTCCTACATACCCTTCTTTACATATGAAAAAAATTTGATTAAATAATTCGGGCACTAGACGATGTCTCCTTGTAAGCTATGTGAATGTGGGACCTGATTTAAAAAATTAACTTTTTTTACGGAAAATGATAGTATTTCGTTTATAGTTTCATCAATTGATAAATGAAAAAAAAATTGTAACAACCTAATACTAAAATTGAAACGAAACACTATCATTTTCCGTAAAAAAAACTTAATTTTTTTGGCAGTTGGCTGTCAGGTTCACATACCCTAGTAGCACAAAATATTGAATACATATTCATCCAATAAAAGAGATTGAATCTCATTTTAATATTTAAATATACATATGATATTTATTCTAGACTTAGAAAAAAATATTTTGTTTTTAAGTATAAAATGAATATCTATTCAATATTTAGAATGGAATATTTTTTTCCAAATATAAAATACACATTAATTTGATATTCATAACAAAATATTTTTTCACGAATATAAAATAGATATTTATTTAATATTCGCAACAATATATTTTTTCCCGAATATAAAATATATATTCATCTGATATTCAAATTCCTACCGAGGTAAAAAAAATTAAAATAACTTGTTTTAATTGAATCCAATCACAAGAAACAAAGTAATAAAAGTAAAATCTATGAATAAATGAAACACAATATAAAATTGATTTAATTTTTTTTTGAATCTCTTAATTTTCAAGATTTATTCAACATTACCCGAATATTCAATACGCATCTTCTAAACATAAATTTCACATTATCCGAATATTTTTTAAACGCTTCTTTTAAAATATTTATGAGAAATAGGAAACATTAATAATGGGTTTTTCAGGATATGTAGGTATCAGTTTTTATAATCAATTAGTATCAACTCAAGAAGTAATTTGTATTAAACTTCTTTATTTTTATAAATGAAATCAGGGTGTACAGGATGTATACAAATTATTGGTCTTATTGTTTCGCGCTGCGTATTACGTTTGTGTAGTGTGGTCACACTTCACTATCGCGCGTGCATATACAAATAGGAGCTAGGTTGGGGGACCCTCGGCGCCGCTGTGGCGCCTCGTGAGTTGCTCCGCGCTATCGAGAATTTGGAAAACTTCAACAATTTTTTACGCGACAACGGTTCGTCTCCGGCATGTGGCTCCTTTGAAGCTTTTTACCTACTCCTCGAGTAGAATTTTTTAAAATTAAAAAAAACTTTGACTTTCAATTTCGAGGTCATAATGGATTTTGAGGACGGTTTTTTTTGCAAATGTCCACCGATCCAGATGTGTACAATAACCCCTGAAAGTGGTGACCAATAATTTTTATACACCTTGTACACCCTGATTTCATTTATAAAAATAAAGAAGTTTAATACAAATTGGTGAAATGAAGAAGCTAAATAGTGTATCAACCACAAACTGAGACTGTTTAGACATTTGCCTAGATGTCCGCGGCCTGAAAGCCAAATGCTTGGGGTGGCCAGGCAAGGCGTTCTCAGATCATCAAGATCCATACTTTCTCTCTCGCAGCCTTTCCCATAATTTGTCAATTTAAAACTCTTACGATATGAGTACATTTCCATTGTATTAAGTTTTAAATTATTTTTAAGGTCATTCATCGACACCAATACCTTTCCTCTCACCAGCTTTCAGATAATTTGTGAGGTTAAAGCTCTGACAATATGAGTACATTTTCATTATTTTACATTTTAATATAATCCTTATTCATCGACACAACCTTGCCTGGCCACGCCAAGCATTTGACTTCCAGGCCACGGACATCTAGGCAAATGCGTAAACAGTCTCAGTTTGTGGTTGATACACTATTTAGCTTCTTCATTTCACCGCCAAAGTGCGGAGCAGTCAGTTTACATGAGTTGTCATTGGGGTCTGAACGTCAGCACTGTTGAATACACCATTTCAGCTGCGCATAGTTGGAAACATGAAGACTGTATAAGGAGTCCTAACTGTGTAGTGTAGAAGTGTTACCAAAATCCCGAGCTTGAAGTTATGAATAAATATTTCTACCACTCGCGGCGCAAGTGAGCACAGACTACGATAATACATTTGTATACAATTTATCTACAGATAATCTGTAGATTGCCCTGCACTTGACCGGCAGTCCATTTGTTATTGCAAAATACATATGAATTTTATGAGCCCTATATTTTTTTGAATACCTATAGATAATATATACCCATATGACATATATATATATATTTGAATTTTAACTATCACAATTACTGCAAGCACCTTTCAGATTTATCCATCCTATGAAATTATGTTTTATTATATCTTGAAATTCAAATGATTTTTTCAGCATCTTGGACAGTGTAAAGTGTACCACACAATTTGTACTGATTATTAATTACAGACATAACGAATTATACTTTTATTTATATTTTTAGTACTTTATGCTATTGTATGTATATGATAATATATAATAATATATATAAGATGGTATAAAGATTTCACAATATTTAGTTTATATTAGTTAGTATTTATTTAGTTAATATTTACTAACATTAATATTATTAATGATACAGATGTACGAACGCTATTTTTTTAATAAGCTTTATTTTTTTATTTGTAGTATACTCGAAACGCGGCGCAATGCAGTTTATCGAGTGGTGTTATAAGATATAAGATAAGGCATATGACACAGGCGTTCTAATGTGTTTTTAATGAACTTTATTTTTTATAATATGCTAAACTCGAGACACGGCGCAATGCAGCCTATCGAGTGTATTTCCCTTATTTGAATTTGAATATTCCATCAATAACCTAAAATAAAAACAAATTTTTAATAAACACGAATATCATACATATTATTATATTATTAAATTTAAAAGTCACTTACCAAAGGGTCTAGCAGGATAAGGATAGGCAGTCGGCTCCCACCCCAATTTTCATTGCTATTATGTGCCGTGCAATGCTCTTGACCTAAAACATCATCTCACACAGTTTCAATTCGCTAGACCCCCCCCCCCCCCCCGTTTAAGAGTAATATGAGGGTAAACACCCTTAATTTTATTTTTTTTTTTTCGGTTACTATTTCAGATATTTAAATTCTGCAAAAACGAAAATATCCGTACTTATAAACTGTATCTCATATATTTTTTTCAGGGTATCTTTTTAATTATTAAAGGTAGAAAATTTATTTTTTGCGGGTGGTAATTGCAAAGAACCCTGTTAGTGACACTTACCAAAAAAATCAGGAATGATGATCGGTTATTTAACTAACACATTTAAAAGTTTCAGAACGGTCGAAATCCTAGAACATGGTTAAATAATTAAAAAGAAACAAAAATCCCATGCGTTACGGTCCGTGCAATGGGCTGAAGGAGAATGAGATAATGTCTCGATAAGAGGCAACCAGTTTCACAATTTTGTTTTCCTTAAAAGTATTGTTTATTATTTTTTAAATGATATCTAAACATTGTTTACAAATATGGTTTACATTGGTTACAAATATGTGCAATTTAATCTTCATCGCTGTTTTCGTTGATAACCGCCGTTACATTCGTTATATCAAATATTTCCGTTAATATTTCGGATGGTTTTATTATCTTTGACTTAAAACGGCCGTGGGATAAATAATAAACGGTTGCAGCTACATGAGAGCAGCAGCCAACTGTTCGGTTGCCGTTCCCACAGTCACAGGCATACTGCGATATAGCCGTGTAACTAATGGAATTAGGGCAATATTCGATATAGCTGTTACGAGCGGAGGGCTGTGAGGCTTGTTTCGGCCGCGTTGCCGAGGATAGTTGTCGTTTGGACAATTTTGTTAATAGGGATATGCTTTCGTGGACGCACCTACGTATGGCTAACGTAGGGTTGCCACTAGGAGGTTGGAAAGTTGTCGTGGACGCGCCAGCGTATGGTTAACGAAAGGTTGCCACTAGGAGGTTGGTTGTCGTGGACGCGCCAGCGTATGGTTAACGAAGGGTTGCCACTAGGATTTGTTAGTTGGCGCCTCGTAACTTCTACTATGCAATACACCTCGAGCGGTAAAAGTGTATTGCTGTGGGTCTCCTTAATTTAATAATTCAATAGGATAGGTACTGAAGAAAATAGTTAGGATTGCTCTACTAAACTATGTATGTCATGTATGTCAAAGGTTACTCTACTAAACTATGTATGTCAAAGGTTTAATTAGGACTATACAAATGTTTTCTGTATATATATCGCGGAAACTAATTCCTACTCTCAAGGTTACGCGCCGAGTTGAAATGCGGGGGTCACGTTTACAATTGAATGAGTATTTACCAAAACGTTTCAAGACTATGTTCGAAGGGGATCCTCCCCGATCTAACGACGAGGTAACACGGTCTGCGTCTTATTTCTTCTTGATTACTATCACTCGAACTTTACTTTACTTTACTTTACTCGAAGGGGATTTTTCCCGATCTTGCCTCGCGGGTTTAAGATATAGCGCGACATAACTTCAACGTGTCCTCAAGAAATGAGCCCCCGAGATGTAAAACGCATCGGTTTATATACTCTAGATTTTGTTAGAAAAGCGGTAGTGGGAGTTGATTCTTATGAAATCTATGCTGCCATACGCGGAGATGCGTAGCGGCACGTAGCTCCTATTTTTCGTGGAAAACAATCCCGCGACGCGCCCTAGTTTCTTAGTAAAAACTTTATCGAAGGGTCGCGGCCACATCCGCTCGAAAGGGCAAATGTCACGGAGGAGAGGTTTGATGGAAATAACGAATCAGAGTGAAGTCTCTGTACGTAACATAGCATTGATAGGTTTTCCTATTGATATGCCTTGAACGAATCTTCGCCCTCGCAATATTGTTATCTTCCTTTAAATATTCGGTATTTAAAATATTACCGTCCTTCATTATTTCAGGCAGATAATATATTGATTGCGACAATTGATATGTACCTGTAAATGATATGATATACTAACATAGTATATGGCAAAAGTATGTAATAATATGTAGCATGTATGTACCTGTAAATAGAATTTTCAAGTCTCTCTCTGTTAATTTGGGAAAATCCATTAATGAGCTACTAGTCATTCTAGTGAATGGTTTCTTACAGCGATTTAATTTATTTGTTTCTATTATTTGCTGTAGCGTGTTTACTTGAATTTGATGCCGTTCCTTCATGTAGTCAATTATTGTATTCGTTGGTTTTGTGTCGGATCTTAATCTTTCTCCAAATGTGTTATGGATAAACGACGCTATACGACACAATGATTTCAAGCTTGGCAAAAGTTTATTGTCGATTGCATGGTGTAATAATCGGAATTTCTGTCCTATGTCACGGTGAACAGCTTTTACAGTCCATCTTATTTTTGTAACGAAACGTGATGAATTCGCTTCTTCTGTTGTTAATTGCGCCTGATTTCCTTTACAGGGTGGCATTAACACATTGTATCCTCTGTTTCGCATATATTCTGCGACATCTCGAAAACCGCAGTCAACAAAACAAAAATCACCAGGTTGTAAAAGTGTACTGATTCCATTTGGATCTTCCAGTAGAATTTTCATTATTGCTGCATCGTTCATATTTGCATTAAATGGGCCCGCTGTATCTACAATATACCCATTCGTTGCGCAAATTGTAAATGGCTTGCACAACGACGTCTTTTTTTGTCCAGAATAAGATTTTCTTTGGTATTCATTATTTCTGCTTTTCTGATGTGTAAAGCTCTGGTTTTTCTGAACGAGATCGCCACGGAACATTCCGTTCGTTTAGGCCGGACGAAATGGTCGACGGAACGAGTGATTTGAGTCGATGAGGCCGGTTTCTCTAAAAAAACCGTCACAAAATGACGACGGAAACCGAAAATAAGGATTGTGGACGGATTCACGAATACCCAACTCATAGTAGTGTTTGTGTAAAATTCGGGACGATATTCCGTGGACCCCATTCCGTCCAAACCAAATCATTTTAGTTTCGACGGAATGAAGCGGACGGATTTGCGTGAGTGCGAGTGAATAGACACGAGGAATTCTGTCTTCGTTTAGGGTCGAAGGGATCAGGGACAATGCCGATACTTGACCCAACCTTTCTTTTCCTACGACTCTACCCCAGGGGGTATGTCCCAAACCATTCCACTATTGACGATGTTGTGTTGTATATCAATCTCAAAAATGAAAACTCGTATACGTGGGGGTTGATTCTAACCCTTTCAGGTTAATGCATTATCTGTAGCCAAGGGGCAGTTTTCAATTGGACGCAATAGTGAGTCTTCCGACGCGAAGGTGTTAATAATGAAATATAACTATTATATAATATATATTACTATAAAGGAATATAATTATAATTATTATGTAACCATCGGCAGCATTTGTTTCCCCAACCTTGGCAGCGCAAAAGGTAACGATTGGCAACATGTTCACAGACGTTG
>NW_026533117.1:0-33881 GCF_026283585.1 Hylaeus volcanicus | reverse complement strand
TCATCTGTAGCCAAGAGGTACTATATACTATATATATTGTGACGGAACCTGGCGTGGGCGACCGGGAAAGCCACTATTCGACACGCTATGTGGCACAAATCCCACGGACGAGATTTATTTATTCCTAAAGGAATCTGGGCGCCAGTGCAAAAGCACCCGTCCGTTATCTTCGCCCTTCCGACTGCTCAAACGGAGAGCGGGCTCAGAGGAGGCCAGGAAGACAAAGAAAATAAGGGAAACTCTGATCCACGAAAGTAATTGAGGCTTTATTTAGCCGAAAACCAAAAAAAAGGGGGGGAATTCCGCGGTATACTCACACCGGATCGGAAAAGGGTGTGACGACTACGCGACGCGGAATTCCCAATACAATTCCGAAAATTTGGTGTTACTTAATCCTACGGGGCCTCCCAAACAGGGAGTCCGCCCTAGAAGAAAATACAACCAAAAAAAAGAAACGCCGTGAATTAACGGTCTCGCGTTTCGAAGGGGCCCTTTCCTTTGAAACGCGGCGCGTTCTCAAACCGCGCAAAGCCACGCGGGAGATACGCAAAACGAACGGAGGGTTCTCGCCTCCGGGGGTGGTGCTGTCGCGGACGAAAAGTGCTCCGGAGCATACTCACGGACACGCACCCTCGATCCGCGCTCGCACACACACTCCACAAAAGGAAACCCCAACATGTGGGCCCTACCTGGTTGGAGTGGACTTCGGGGTTCCAAAATCCTTGCCTCCTCTGGATTGACGGGGTGGAAAACTCGCACCACACGCGCGACAAAACACAGGAGAAAAGAGAAAAACAAAGGCGAAAAGGCGCTCTCTCGCACGGTTCTCCTTCGCGTCGCGTTTCCACCGTTACTCCCCCCAAAACTCGCGCTCTTCTCGTCGCCGGCTCGTGGCTCTCCCCACCCAGGAGCTTTAAGGGGCTCCTTACGGTGTGCCACCACCACGGCATCTCCAGACGTCGGTGTCGTTCTCCCGTGGCAGCTGCGGGGCGAGGGCAGGGGTTGACCGTCTGTCGAGGGTGACAAGTCCTCTGGGTGGTGGTCACACCGGGGTCCCTGGGTGGAGGACACCACGACCGGCGACTTGCCGCGCTCGCGAGGAGACGCGGCGCTGATCGCGAGCGCGAGGGGGTGCAATTAGGGGGTCCCTATTGGGGCCGCGGGCCACACATCCCTCCATACGGTCGCGGACCACCTCCGCGGCGTGTTCGGCGAGGAGGGAGCGAGGACCCTGCGGGGTCAGGGGTGCTTTCGTGACGGGCAGAAAAGTTCTGCCCCGTCACAATATATATTGAAATAATGTATAATATTATACAATAATCACATTTACACATGTGTATTGTTTATATACTAATTCTAATTACATTCAAATATACTACATGTATGCACGTTTGACGGCTCATAAACTCATTCATTACAACAGGAGTTCACATGATTCCGGAGATTCCGTCTCGCTTCGAATCGTTAATATCAAAATCCGTCCCGGTCGAGGGAACGGAGACCCACGAACTGCCATCCGGACTGAAGTGTGAGACCTTTTACGCTTACTAACATACCACTGGTATCGGTGAGATCGTCCACGAACTTTTCCGTCTCTATTCCGTCACGATCTCGTTCAGAAAAACCAGGGTTTAACATATGTTCCATCAAATATTAAAACTAACGCAATTTGTCCCATATTAAACAACTTTTTTGTTTCGGAAGTAGTTTCATTTAAGATGAGGTCTTCTCTAGATTTGACATTTATTCCAAAATTGTACGGTAGAATATCCCTTTCAAAGGCCGTAATTATTTGATGCAAATATTCAGAAACTTCTTGTTCGTGTTTGAGACCTAATATATTTTTAATCATTATATTGGAACTACCGCTCCTCAATTTAAACAAAAATACAATTAAGGCCTGTGTCACAGTTCGCGATTCACTGTTTCTCATGCTGGTCAGCATACATTTCAATTTATTAATAGAATCCCAATCAAGTCCTGTAAATGCACGAAGTTGTTCTTCACTCATTGAACCGTCTGCTATTTTATTAAACAGCGTTGTATCCGCATTTGTCGCTAATCGGTCCAAAAACATTGAACCTTCACATTCTGTTATTGAGCTGTAGGTGGAACAGATCCGTAGCAGGTGTAGTTCATCATCGTAAAATCGTTTTTTGATAATATGTTTAGAACAACATCGGTTACCTTGCGGTATGTAAACCGCAACCGATTTCTAACGGAATCACAATTAATTGGCAGCTTGATTGACACAATGTGCATCATTTATGCGTACTCGCAACTCTCTTAAATGGGAGTTCTATCATATTCGATGTCCCGCTATTGCTGCTACTTTGGAAATCTGGATCTATGACTTCATCATCACTTTCGCTATTGCTGGTACTTTCGCACGACTGCTGTTTCCTATAAATAAGTAGTCGACACTTGTTACAGAAGATGGATCCAATCGTCACAATGTCGTCAAAGTGTGCCTGATATTCGCCTCTTCTGTCGAAATCCGCTTCGTTTTCCCACTGAGTCCCTTCAGGGAACGTTTGCACTGAATACATTTATTATTATCACTATTGCCACTCGCAGACATTTTTTATTTAATAATTGTGAAGTAAACCTCAATAACTTAATATGATACAAGTGAGACACATAAATTCACGGCACAAGTAACACGACTGACTTCTGATGTTTTACTGAATTATCTTCGATGTACTACTGATTACTAATTTTTTACCTGGTTCGAAAGAAATCTTGTCCTACACCAAGTTCGCAGGGGGTTGGTGGCGGGGATGAAACACGAGGATTTCATTGGTTTCCGAAAATCGACAACAAACATTGTCGTTTTAGGTGGGAATTACTGAGATAGTGACCATCCCTAAATTGTCAATAAACCTCAGGTACAGGGATCACCTACCAGTGACGTATCTTAGAAATTCCGCAGGTCGCTGACTAGGATGATAATAAAATAATTTAGCTTTTACCGAAGTCGCTGTATAACCCGGTGCAGATGGTCGGGCCGGTTTATGAGGCAAATAACAGCGAAGCTATTTTTGAGAAAGCCGTTTTCACGTGTCTTATTCCGTAGAGTCGTTCGTTCTTAGACTCAATAGCAATTAACTGATATCATAAACCCCGAATCCCGAAGGGTCCGCTGATCGAGGCCACATGGGCCCACCCCTGGCCGCGGTACATACTTCGCGGTCCTGGAGGAAATCCCGGTACGTCACACGGTACAAAACAATCCCCCAAGACCGATTTTGGCTACCTGAATGACCAGTGATCGTAATGAACTAAATGTCACGTTAAGGTCAACATATTAAACATCGATGGATTCATTTTTTTATAAGCTATTAGATTGTGTAGTGAAAATGTACAATCCCTCTCGTATGCATAGCTATAACGATACGTGTAGTGTGTCAGACATTATCTCATTCTCCTTCAGCCCATTGCACGGACCGTAACGCATAGGATGTTTGTTTCTTTCTAACCGACTTCGAAAAGGAGGAGGTTACTCAATTCGACATGTATTTTTTTTTTTTTTAAATGTCTATTCACCGATTACGCCGAGATGGCTTGAACAATCGGAATGAAACCTCTTGCATCTTGTCGAATATTTCTTCCAGTTGGTCGCGTAAAAGAAACATTTTGTGATTTGTCATTTTTTACCCGTTTTTTTTCTTAAACAGAAAAATTTTGTCTTGGTTCTTACTTCGACACGGATGGACCAATCACATTGAAACTTCTTGCATCTGGAAGAGCATTTGTCATTTGGTCCCATAGCAACACATTTGTCCTTGTCTTATTTTTTACCACTTTATATCACTTTTTATCGCAAAAAGCGTACTATTTCACGTATGTTTGGCCTGAAACCGATGAAATCGATGAGACCCCTTACATTTTGCTGCCGGAGAGGTTGTCGCAATGATCACATATGCAAAAATTTATGAATTTCTGTATTGTTTATAACTATTGTTATCGCAAAATTCCTATTATATGATGTAACTCGGTGAGGAAATTACCGACTCCGATGGGACCTTCTGCATTTCATGATACATGAATTCGTGATGTTCCCATTTGCAAAAATTTATGGACACTTTCATTCTTTAAAATCATTGTTGGTGCAAAATTGCTATGCTCTGGTGTAGCTCGACAAGGAATTTACCAAACGCAATCAATCCTTTCACATGTGGTTGCACATGTATTCCTGATAATCCCATTTGCAATTATACAGGGTGTTCAAAAACTGTTGGATGTCCTTGAATGGGATGTTTCGGGGCGCGCGCGGGTGATTTGAAACAATTTTTTCGTAACGAAAATGTTCAATAAAACGAAGAATTAGCGCGAAGCGTTTTTAACTTGCACTAATTAAATTACCGGCCTGGGAAAGGATTGTGAAGTCCGTTACGTTAGAGTAAATATATATGAACAAATGCACACTCTCGGTAACAATGACCACGTTTGTCTTTATTTTGTATCAAAGTTCACCCGAAGGATCGTGCACTTACAACTAGGATTAACTTATAAACGGATTATAAGACCGCGCCGGTACCTTCGGAAATCCGTATAGAAAAACGAGTCGCCGCAGGTGCTAACTGTTGCGTAACTCTCCGTTTGCGCTCAAGACCGATCTATCGATCGGAGCGGTAGCCGAAAATCATATGCGTACAAAGAAATAGGAGTGGTGGGGGGCAATACAGTTATTACATATAGTTGCGTAAGATGCCACCAGGTGTACGATAATCGCATATACCGCGTCGCTCTACATTATCCACTTTTCGGAACATACCGCCCGCCTCGTTCTTCAAGAACGAAACCACAATATAATTTAACTGTTAAAAGTACAAAATATAAGTAGGTGTCAATACCGCCCGCCGTGATAAGCCACGGCTCTTGAAGGACGGCAGACGAGGTTACCTAAAAGAAAAATTAAGAAAGAAAAAAAAACAAATGAAACTTAAATCAGTTTGTTCACTTCGACTGCAAGGGGAGTGAAATGATAGTACCAATCGGAACCAAGGTTATGCGCTCGTTTGAGTAGATTCCACAGGAAGTAGAACTACCTGTTCGAGTGGTCGCTTAACTTCACCCGACTGTGTTCGAAGCGTTACTACGCGTACCAGGCCGTCAGGACCTGGATGGCATTTAATAACGCGACCCAAATGCCACTTAGAAGGAGGCAGATTCGGACTTCGGATTATTACGAGTTGTCCTATCTCGATATTAGGCGATGGTACTCGTCACGCCACCGACTCCAGAAATGTTCCACCATTTGTGTGACCAATTTCCAACGATTAAGGAGACTCAACCTTTCGTTAACCACGGATGGTTCTGGGAGAGCCAGAAGCGGACACCCTACCAAAAAGTGCCCAGGCGTTAAATAAGTAAGATCCTCCGGATCATCGCTTAGAGTTACAAGTGGCCGAGAATTTAAGCACGCTTCTATTTGACAGAGAAGCGAATCCCGAATCGCTGATCTTATTTCGCTAGATGCACCTACGAAATTGGTACCGTTATCGCTATAGATCATACTTGGTAACCCACGTCGAGATACGAATCGTTTAAGTGCTGCTAAGAAGGCCTGGGTAGAGTAGTCGCTGACTAACTCTAAATGAATCGCGCGAGTGGCCAAACACACAAAAAGAGCGAGGTATGCCTTATGCGATTTATGCCCTCGTCCCTTAGAAGTCCGGACGAAATAAGGGCCTGCATAATCTACGCCCACGTTAGAAAATGGACGAGTCGGGTTGTCTCTAACAGACGGCAGATCCCCCATGAGTTGCTGAGGGACTGCTGCGCGTTGGCGAATACACGGGATGCATTGGTTTATGGTAGATTTGACCATACGCCGTGCAGTTACCACCCAAAATTCTTGGCGGAGTACTGCGAGAGTCAGCTGCGTACCGCCATGCAACGAAAGTGCATGACAGTGTCCAACTAACAGTTCGGTAACGCGATGTACGGGCAACACTATAGGATGTCGGGAGTTTTCAGGTAGCGGAGCATGGTTTAACGTTCCCCTACGCGAATGATTCCACTCTCATCTAAATAAGGATTGAGTCGCCAAATTGGACTCGAACGAGGTATAGGCTTACGAGCGACTAAGCATTTTAGCTCGTTATTAAAACAAGTCTTCTGGAGGAACATAATCCAAAATGCTTTCGCGACACCGAAATAATGTGAACGATCCACGTTACGATGGCGTAGCAGATCTGGGAACCGATAGAGAACTCCTGTAATGCGGAGCAATTGCGACCACGAAGACACCCTTTGCAGCAATCTCGTCCATGGTTCAGACGAGAATTCCATCTGGCTTGGCGATAGCAAGGTGTAACTTCCTTTCTAGAAGGGATTCTAACGGATCTAGAGTTGATGTTACGGCCCACTCGGTGGCGTTAGATCTCAACCAAGGAGGTCCATTCCACCAAACGGCATGATTTTGTAATTCCATAGGGGTGACACCCCGCGAGGCACAATCCGCCTGATTATCCTGAGAGGAAACGTGATGCCACACCGCAGAAGGAAGAGTCGTATGGATTTCGGACACCCTATTAGCGACGAAGGTCTACCAGGTGGCAGGGTGTTTACTCAGCCCAGCCAATAAACGGATTATAAGACCGCGCCGCGGTACCTTCGGAAATCCGTATAGAAAAACGAGTCGCGGCAGGTGCTAATTGTTGCGTAACTCTCCGTTCGCGTTCAAGACCGTGGGGGGCAAAACAGTTATTACATACAGTCGCGTAAGATGCCACCAGGTGTACGATAATCGCATATACCGCACCGCTCTACATTATCCACTTTTCGGAACAGAAAATGTTGTTCGAGGCTTCGTTAAGGAGATACTGACAGAAACCCTCGACCAATCAGAGCGCGAGTATGCCAGTGGAGCGCCTGCGGTAGCATAGGCTCCTCCGGCACTCTGATTGGTCGGGAGTTTCTGTTTCTGGAATATCTCCTTAACGAAGAAAAATTGTTTCAACCCCCCCCCCCTCCCCCGCGGAACAACCCTTTTCAAGGACCTCCAACGTTATAGGGTCATCCTGTATATTGCTCATAACTATTGTTATTGCATGAAACCTATTGGTTATAGATTGCCACTAAAAAGAGTGAAATAAAATAATTTTTCGAAAAAAAATTTAACCGACTTCAAAAAAGGTACAGTGAAAAGTATGAAATAATTTCTAGTTAATTTATATGAATACAATTTTTACATCTGCGCCGCCTCCGAAAAAGGTGCATTGCCTTTGATATGATGTATTTAATAATTTAACCAAATTCATCAAACGATGGTGAATAACAATGCAGTTTAAATAGAAATTACTTCACACTTTTCACTGCATTACATCTGCATCCTTCCCATACTTTTATCTAGAGCTAGTGCGTATTCATATAAATTACCTAGAAATTATTTCATATTTTTCACTGTACCTTTTTTGAAGTCGGTTAAATTTTTTTTCGAAAAAATTATTTTTTAATTATATAACCATGTTCCAGGATTTCGACCGTTCTGAAACTTTTACTTGTGTTAGTTAAATAACCGATCATCATTCCTGATTTTTTTGGTAGGTGTCACTCACAGGGTTCTTTGCAATTACCACCCTCAAAAAATAAATTATTTATTTTCTACCCTTAATAATTATAAAGATACCCTGAAAAAAATATATGAGATGCAGTTTATAAGTAGGAGTAGGAATATTTTCGTTTTTGCAGAATTTAAATATCTGAAATAGTAACCGAGAAAAAAAAATAATAAAGTTAAGGGTGTTTACCCTCATATTACTCTTAAACGGGGGGGGGGGGGGGGGCTGGAAACATTGTGAGATGATGTTTTAGGTCAAAAGCATTGCACGGCACATAATAGCAATGATAATTGGGGTGGGGGCCGACTGCCTATCCTTATCCTGCTTAGGCCCTTTAATCCTGCTAAAGGACTTGATGCTAAAACCATAACCTAAAATAAAAAACAAGAAATTTATAGTAACCACTAATAACATATATATTATTAGTAAATGTAAACGTCACTTACCAAATGTAATCCTTCCAAATGGTTTGATAATAAAAAGGTAACCAATCCTTACAAAGAACTTGTTATTAAAACGAATTCTTGCAACAAAAGTAGATAACGTATAAGAATACAATGTTACTACATTCTTCTCCCAGTCGCACATGCGCGTCGAAAAAAGTTGAACGCGCAGTATTCTAGTTATTCTAGTTATATTCAAAGACCCATGGTTCTCAATTCATTACTCTTGTCTGTTTCTTTACGGGCGACTAAGTGCGTCAGGTTTTATTATATATTATATTTATATTTCTAGTAGTCGATTCTGCTATTGTATACTGTTATTGGTGAGATTGGGACCACACATCGCTAATTATAATTATAGTACTGCAATGGTTGCCAACTTGGGGAGTTTGACTCTAGATTAGGTAAAAAATGTATGAGCTGGGATTTTTTTAAAGGGACTTCTGGAGGACAAATTTTTGAAATGAATTTGTTTAGGGGTTTTCAATGGCGGCAAACCTGACAATATGAGTACACTATCATTATTTTGCGTTTTAAAATAATTCTTATTCATCGACACGACCTTACCTGGCCAC
This sequence comes from Hylaeus volcanicus, assembly GCF_026283585.1. NCBI lineage: Eukaryota > Metazoa > Arthropoda > Insecta > Hymenoptera > Colletidae > Hylaeus > Hylaeus volcanicus. The sequence goes on along the minus strand of NW_026533117.1, from coordinate 25,295 downwards.
GCTAAGCATTGGACTTCCAGGCCGCGAACATCTAGACCCTATATGGGTAACGTCCGGCCCGCGGGCCGTATGCGGTCGTTTTAAAATATTGCACGAAAAGTAAGTAATTTTTGATTATTTATTATTATGTTTTACATTATTTTGAATACAACTAAATTTACAAAGATAATTTGCATAGCGAATGACTTTAAATAATTTTTATATTACATGTATATAGTACATGCACGACTAGGTGCAGAATGGGCATCACAATTAAGGGTAAGGTTCACGATTCATAGTTCAAAGTGAAAAGGACGTTAGCCAGAATAGACAGGTACGTAGCAGTGAAAATAAAATTACGTACTATTGCGTTACTTTCAATTTATATTAACCTTCTATCTTTTTACTTTAGATATTAATTATCAACAAGAATGGCGCAAAAAAATGTAAGTAATAAATAAAATACTATTGAAATACTCTTTTAATTACAACTTTTGTTTAAAACGTATTTATAACCTTTTACCTGTTAACACGTGGGTCGTATGTAACCAACTCTTTTACCAGAAATAAATTCGTTTTCAATTTTTCAATAATAATCATAATTAGCAAGAAAAGAGTATTTTAATATAAATATTTATTCAAACATGAATGTATTTATTTAGTAAATATGTTGAATTAATTGTTTCTTAATTTTGGTAGAGAAACTATGAGGACATGCTCCTTGACGACGGTAATTTTTAATTATTATTATCGATAAACGTACAAATGAAAAAACTAAATTTTAAAGATTTCTATACTTGTCAAATTTATTTTATTAAAAATTTCGCTGACACCGTCTCAGCCGCCCCTGCCAACATCGGCCTTCTCGCAGCCGCCCCTGCCACCTGTGTTGCCCCAAACGCCACCGCAGGCAGGGCCTACACTGCCGCAATCGGAGGCACGGCCACCGCCGCCGCAGCCCCAAGAACAGCCCCCGCCACCGCCTCCGCCAACAAACGGTAAATACATAATACACCATGGATTACCATGCGGCCCTATACGACTCTTTTTGGCCACCCCAATTATAAAGATTCTTTGATGTTTGCTGACGAGCTTCGAACGTGTAGAAGAACAGCGAATAAAGAAGGGGACGGATCGAAAACACCAGGGTATGTCGGTGAAACAACTTAATGCAACGGTGAAACTTTTTTATTATTAACTTTTTTGTTGTACAACTTTTATCATCATATTCCTCGCTTTTTTTCTGATTAAAATGAGACTAAACGCGATATAATTCTGACGATATTTACCATGCATCTTTTTTTAGTTAGGGTTCTACGATATATGACACATAATAAGTTGTTACAAGTAAATATGTTGCGAATTACGTCGTGTTTGATCTCATTTTAATCAGAAAAATTCAGGAATATGGTGGTAAAAGTTTTATAAAAAAGATTCACTGTTGTATTAAGTTGTTGCATTAAGTTCTCCGTCTTCTTCTTTATTCGCTGTTCTTCTCTACGTTCGAAGCTTGTCGGCAAACATAGAGAATATATGATCATGTTACATTGCTCAGCGTCCGAAATCCTAGAAGGGGTATACCCCCCATTGGTGGAGATGGTTTCTGTGCGTTTATGGTAAACAAATTTGTACATTTATGGAGACTTTAATTACAGAAAACATTTTACCAATAATTTTATTTTTTTTCTCATTACAGAACACGTAGCTCGCTATGCTAGGAGCGGAAGAAGTAAGCGGGCCGAGCTCATGCGGTGGTCTATGTTAAAGGCCCTTCGTACGCAGAGCTCGGCCTTAAGGTGAGATCCCATGAAGGTAAGTTCGGGCGGCGAGCACGAGCAACGTCCACTTGAAACTGTCAACTCGTCGCGCAGGAGGGTCTGATGGACCCAGGCGAGCTGGCACAACGAGCGGCGAACACCTAAACGAGCACGGAATCCCGAAAAAGACCAGGCACCAGCATCGCAACGAGCGGTCGACAAGGGGACGTGTCATAAAGAATTGAAAATACCAACCTCGACAATTTTCATCGGATTCCTGATGCTTCTACGATCAAAATGATATCTCACATCGCGTAAATCGGACTATTTTTAACGAAATTATATGCAAAATCTTATTGCATAATTGAAAAGTTATTTTGTTAAAAATAGTTCGATTTATGTGACGTGAGATATCATTTTAATCAGGAGAACGCCAAGAATCCAACGGCATCGCGTTCACGTTGATACGATGAAGAATAAAGAATTCGATTTTATCAAAAACTGATGAGTCGATCGCCCGTTTGACCCTAGACCCTTGAGCGAACCCAGGTAGGCGCCTACGGTCTCGGTGAAAACAAGTATTGAGGGTCTCGCTTCGACCCACTTGAAAGGGTCGATTTTTTTTCATGGAATAGTCCCCGTGCTCGCGAGTCGAGACCATGGGCCGAGACCTAAACGCTCATAAAAATCAACCCTTTCAAGTGGTTCCAAACCGTTTGTCGTCGCATTTAGCGACCTTTTGGACGGTAGTAGGAACGTGTTTTCGAACAAAATCCGGCGAGCACGGATAATTTATTGCCCGAACACGACCATTACGTTCATGGGACCTCACCTTTACAGGCTCAAGCGAGCACGTTACAAGAGTTCCTCCGAACATCTTTCGGCGGACGGGGCCGCGACAACCAATTCCGAGGCCGCGGCGGACAGCGCGGACGTGGTAGAGGCGCTGAAAATTTAATATTATTGAAATTTATTATTATTTGTTTCCTTATATTTTATTATATATTTTATTTTATATTATATATTTTTTATATATTATCATTAAAAATATAAAAAAAAAGTGTTTTCATTTTTGTATTTTATTTTCTGCAAGTATTTTATATTATATTATTTTAGTTATATTTTGATATTTTATTATATATTTACTAATATTTTATTATACCGGGTGATTCACGAAAAACAAAACACCTAATTTTCTCAGTTCGGCTTAAAAATAGAAGAAAATATTAGAGGAAAAAGTTGTACTGTTTAAGGGGGCAAATATGAAGATATAACAAAAATTTCAGAATTTTGTAATTTTCAAGGTTTTTTGAAGGTCGGTAATTTTTGGATTACATCCTGTATTTTCAACATCATAAGATTGTAGCTGACGTCAAGACGAGTACAACGATGTGTTACACTATGACCTTCAAATGACCTAACATTTTCTTCTATCTTTAAGTCGAACTGAGATACTTAGGTGTTCTGTTTCTCGTGACTCACCCGGTATATTTTACATTCTGTAATTCTATAATTTTTTACTGGGTGTCTCACTTCTTTTTACAAAGATAATTTGTATAGTGAATGACTTCAAATAATGGAAAATGGGAGATCAGTTTGAATCCTTTAAGGTGTCAAAAGTACGCGGAACGCATTGCAGGAAGTCTCATTGCAAGAAATTTATTAAAGAAAAAATGTAATCACTTTATCAGTAACATTTAAATGCAATAAGACTTTCTGCCACGCGTTCTGCGTACTTCTGAACTTTATTCTAATACAATAAATTATGCGTTACAAATAGTTGATTTCTTTTTTTCATTTCTCACTTCATCTTTAACATTTAAATTTCTTGCAGTGAGACATCTTGCCATGCGTTCTGTATACTTTTAGAAATTTAAAGAACTGAAGCTGGTCTCTTTCCTATATCTGGCTTCAGACACATTATGTATATTGTAGACTCTACGCTTACTATAATAAAAGACAAATGTATTTTTATTTTAAGCTCTACATTAATTTGCAAGTAAAATAAGGTTTGTATGTGTTATTTACAAATAAAATTAATGTCATATGAATAACCTACAATTTATGATATTACAATACCAGATTCTGTCCTTTAAGTTTTCAACAGCACGCAGAACGCATGGCAGAAAGTCTTGTTGTAACAAACTTAAATGTTAAAAAAGAAGTATGAAATGGAAAAAGAGGTCCACTATTTCTAACGCACAATTTATTATATTACAATACCAGAATCAGTCCCTTAAGTTTTCAAAAGCACACAGAACACATGGCAGAAAGTCTTGTTGTAACAAATTTAAATGTTAATAAATAAAGTGGGAAAATGTACAAAGAGATCCACTATTGGTAACGCACAATTTATTGTATTATAATTCCAGTTTCAGTCCTTTAAGTTTTCAAAAGTACGCACAATGCATGTCAGAAAGTCGTTGCAAGAAACCAAATGTCACAAATGCAAACTGACAGTTACAGGTTAGAAATGAACGAGCGGCATGAGTGACAGCCATATTACAACTCCGACCGACGAGCCTTGCCGACTGATTCCGAGAGTCGACGAATCGACGAATAATCTTAGCTCTTATTGGCTAAGTGTTGACGAAAAGAATAAGAATCAGAATCAGAAGAAAAATGTAGAATTTCCGACAGATTCATGACATGATATTACGATATCTCAGTTGTACATACACCGATTTTATTGATTTTGGTTTTATTAGAAAGCTTATATGCGATTTACATTAGAAAAATGCCTTTGGACTTAGAAAATACAGCAGGCGTGACGAGATAATAATGACAGCAGTTTCGGGTTAGGTTGGAATCGCAGTTTTACGAGTAAAAAATACGTGGTAGCGCCAGCGCCTGTATACACGGTGGCGTATAATATTTCATGTACTTGGCGTCGAGACGCTACCGCGTCTCTAGATACAATGAGTACATCGTGATGCACCACTCCCCGGCGCAACAATATCCTTGCCGTTGTGGAAAGTGTTGACGTTTTGTGGGTGTATTAGGTGGAAAAAATGGTTCTTTTTGCATAATTTGCTTCATTTCAAGGTCACTTGTAATAGAGAATATTAGCGATTTAGCTAATTTTGGCGCGTTAATTAATTTAATAGAATTCGGTCGAGAGAAGCCACCAGGACACGCACAGGACACACAACAGTGCTATTAAATAGGCCTGTTTTCTACCGCTTACTAGTTCAGACTGACACATTAGCATCAAAACGTATTGACACGTACCGTCAAAACATTCTTCGCGAGAATGTCGGTCGGTGCCAGTACGTCCCGTGACGGAACGTTCAGGTGGGTGTCGGTTAAGTGTGAATAGTTTTATTAATACGCGTGTTTTAATGTTTTGTCGTGTCGGTGACGGTACCTGTCGGTGCAGGAATGTGACGGTCCATGTCGTATAGTCTGAATCGACCTTAAAACGAATTGGTCGAACGTCTTATTGTTAGACAAATTGTTCATTTGCTATACCCTATTATCAAATGTACATGTATTTAATAATTATATATTGCTATGCGGTAATATATGTTTTATATGCTGTTTACGAATACATATAACGAAATTTAATAAAATTTTTTTGTATTTACAGACAAGCATAGTCAGCTTATTATACAGCAAATCAGAAATATTTATGAAAGAGGTTTATCTGTTTGAGAGAATTGACACAAATATTCGGAACGAAGCCTTAAAGCATTTGAAGTGTATAGTTTTCATTAGACCAACGAAGGAGAATATTGAGATTCTTTGCGATGAATTGCGAAGTCCAAAGTATGGTACATATTATATTTGTAAGTAATAATAATGATTTTTTCTATTTTCATAATTGATACTGTCTAATTCAGAATAGCAAAACAACATGGCAAATAAATTCATTAATACAAGTATTATTTGCAGTTATAAAATAATTTTTGGAAAAAAAATATATCCGACTTCGAAAAAATATTAAGATTGCACTAAAAAGTATGAAATAATTACTATTTCATTTATATTAAATGATATTCGATAATATATTAAATTTCTATTTCCTTTATATTAAATTATGTTAAATAACCTTTTCGTAGTCGGCACAAAATTAAAAATTTTTAATTCCTGCTTGAGTTAGTTTTTGGTGAAGGCGGCAATGTTGAATGGTGTTAATGTATACATGTATACTGTCTACGTGAAAGTCCAGGTCGGTCCCCTGAGGTTGTTGATGGCAATAGACTTCCCCAGAAAAAGAGGACCCAAAAGCAAAACTCCTTACAATTGCTCAAGACTAGAGTTTTACGTGGTTTTCGAGTACTTGCCTCGATGAAATGTAATAATGGAGAGAGCTTATCTTTCCATTCTCTTTCCTGGTCGGCTGTGTGAGGGTTCGTTAGAATAAGAAATCCTACCAGTGGTCACTGGTACTAATAATCAGTTATTAGGCGCCTGTTTGTTGTTTTACAAACCCATCACCTTCGTGTGGGTGCAGGTATGGCCGTATAGCCGAGGTACTGTCCTATGGAACGCTCAGCCAGACAATAAATGTCTACGTGAAAGTACTGTCTGAGTAGATTTGGAATAGTTTTTGGTGAAGGCGTGATGGAGAAAAGTGTTAATGTATATAATGTCTAAAGTAGACTTTGTCCCTCCGACAGAAAATTAAACCAAATTTGGTCATTTTTAATGTAAGTAATTTTTAATTTTGCGCCGACTACGAAAAGGTTATTTAACATAATTTAATATAAAGAAAATAGAAATTTAATATATTATTGAATATCATTTAATATAAATGAAATAGAAATTATTTCATACTTTTCAGAGCAATTTGAATATTTTTTCGAAGTCGGTTATATTTTGTTTCCAAAAATTATTTGATTTCACTCTTTTTAGTGGCAATCTATAACCAATAAGTTTTATGCAATAAGAATAGTTATGAGCAATATACAGGATGACCCAAAAACGTTGGAGGTCCTTGAAAACGGTGGTTCCGTGGCGGTTGGGGGGGGGGGGGGGGGGGGGGTGATTTGAAACAATTTTTCCTTAGCGAAAATGGTGTTCGAGGCTCCGTTAAGGAGATATTCCAGAAACAGAAACTCGCGCTCTAATTGGTTGGGGGGTTCTGTCAATATCTCCTTAACAAAGCCTCGAACTATATTTTCGGTAAGAAAAAATTGTTTCAAATCACCCCCCCAGAAGCACTCTATTCAAGCACATCCAATATTTTTGAGACACCTTGTGTAGTTGCAAATGGGATTATCAGGAATACATGTGCAACTAAATGTGAAAGAATTGATTGCGTTTGGTAAATTCCTTGTCGAGCTACACCAGAACATAGCAATTTTGCACCAACAATGGTTTTAAATAATGAAAGTGTCCATACATTCTTGCAAATGGGAACATTACGAATTCATCTGTTATGAAATGCGGAAGGCTCCATCGCAATTGGTTAATTCCTTGCCGGGTTACATCAAACAATAGGAGTTTTTCAGTAACAATTGTAATAAACATTAAAAAATTCATAAATTTTTCCAAATGAGAACATTATTAAATCATCTGACATTATATGTGGAAGGTTCCATCGCACTCGGTAATTTCCACGCTGAGTTACATCAAAGAATAGGAACTTTGCAATAACAATAGTAATAATAATAAAAAACTGATTATAATTAAGAAACAATTTTTCTTTCGAAATCGGTTAAAAAATTCAGAAACGTTGGTTGCAAATGAAATCATCGCAAAAAACTGTCCGGTAACAAAATGTAAGGGGTTCATCGATTTCATCGATGTCAGGTCGAACATACGTGAAATAGTACTTTTTTGAGATAAAAGTGATTTAAAGGAGTAAAAAATAAACCAAGCTCAAATGTTTTTTTATGGGACCAAGTGCCAGTGATACTCTATCAGATACAAGAAGTTTCAATCCTATTGATCCATCGGTCTCGGAGTAAGAAGTAGTACAAAATTTTTCTGTTTTTTGCACACAAAAAAATCGGTAAAAAATGAGAAATCCAAAATGTCTTGAGAATGGGACCACCCCGAAGACATGCTCTACAAGATGCAACAGGTTTCATCTCGATGGGTCAAGCCATCTCGGCGTAATCGAGTAACATACATTTAAAAAAAAAAAAGAAAATATACATGTCGAATAGAGTAACCTCTTCCTTTTCGAAGTTTCCTGCAACGCTCTCCGACATTTCGGTATTATTATTATAACCTCTGTTTGTACAATTTCTCTATCTATATCCATGTTTAAAGTTTCCATTTCTTACAAAACTATACTGTGCAATGGAGCTCGCTCTTTTCGCAACTTCGAACACTCGCGGATAGTGATGTATTTTTCGGATATAGTAATGGTTTCCTGCATGATTTTCTGAGATTTCTAACGATTTCTGCTCACGTTGCGTTTTTAATAGTCTACGCTGGTGGTGCTCATCGAGGTGCGCCCCCCCCCCCCCCCCCCCGGGGGGGGGATGTGCGAATCGGTGTTTGTTAATAACATTTTTAAAAATCACCAATAAAGGCGCCCTGTTTTCCTAATTGGCTAAGATAAATGTTAAGGGAATTCAGTCGCAAGGTCACCGCCACCAAATCACCATTAATTAAGGACCATAGTTCAGTTCGGAATTTCAGTCGTTGTAAACAGTTTCCAATATTCTAAGAATCTCTGAATTGGCAGGTAGCAATAATGGGTTTATGTAAACATTGAGCATCTATTGCCTTCTATAAACGCTTTCGCGACGAGTACCTAGGTCCCTTTTTCGGATTATCACTCATTTGTTTGAATATTTTTAGAAAGTTTCAGTGCAGCGAAGCTATTTTATAAGATTACTACCTGCCACGACCAAGAAACGCGGAATTCCGTAGAATTTAGGGCCAAGATCCAGATGCGTTTATGGAGGGTGCTCGATACCCAGTGGGTTAAAATAGTGGAACATACATACATAAAAGGAACCTGTTCGAATTGAGTAACTACCTCCTTCTTCGAAGTTGGTTAAAAAGTAGATTTGACTCGGCCATATCAAAAAATGCTTCGGATCCAAAGGGTTAAATAAATAATATTCCTTGCATTCGCTATATTTATTCGGGCCCTCGCTTCTTTAGAGTTCCGAGCTGGTCGCTTTCGAACCGAGCAGCACGCTTTTTCCGAACCGCTCACTGCACCGAGTCTTTCGACAGCCCTAAAGCAGGGTTACTCTCGTTCTCCTGCATTCATTTATTATGAAAAAGTATTTTTTGAAACCTTTTGCTTTGGCACGTTTCAATCAAGTACTCGTGCAACTTTATACAGTTTTCTCCGAAATTTGTTTAAAAATAATTATTTCAACAATCTTTACTAGTTCATTGAGTTTTTGTTATATTGAACAAAATAAGTGTATTATTTCTAAAATACCTACAGAACAGTTCACTAATTAACAGCATCAAACTGTAAAGTGCTGATAATGTTAATATGTTAATAAACTATTTAATTAAGTATTATAATATTTTACCCAGATTTCAGTAATATTATCGCAAAAGCAGATATTAAACTATTAGCTGAAAACGATGAACAAGAAGTAGTGAAAGAAGTTCATGAATATTATGCAGACTATTTAGCTGTTAGCCCGCATTTATTTTCACTTGGAATCAAATCGTGCTCCGAAGGTAATATAGTTTTATATTTATTAGTTTAATTAAGAATTTAGTAAGACAGTCATAATTAACTTAAATCATATACAGGGTGAGGCATTTAAAACAGGCCATCTGAATAATTCGTTTACTTTTAGCGATATTAAAAAAAGTATGCAACAAAAATTGTTTGATTTTGGGGGCACGTAACGTGGTACCAATAGCTTTTTTTATCGGTGGATGTTTAGATGTTTCCACTAGGAAGTGGACAACAAAGACATTGGGCGATAAATGCCTGGGCCGGTATTCTTAATAATAACGTAATTAGTACTTATTTTATTGCTTTATCTATTGAATGTGTTACGTTCCCGTTTCTAAATCTCCTTATTTGGAGTCGGATGTGCGCATCCGGTATTAGTCACGTAGGCATAGAATTGTCGAAACCAACGCGAAGCTAGGGCGTAGTCCCTCGGAACTGTGTGACGTTCTGTACACGTCTGTATGTGCTCTTATGAATTTTGCTACACGAGGAAACTGAGCGAAATCGGGTTCAAGTCCCCTTCGAGCAAAATCTTAACCGTTCAGTACGTAGTCTACTATTAGGTATTATTTTATCGTTGTAGTTGTCCCCCGTCTGCTCACCTTCGTAAAAACCGAGAAGTATTAGATTCTCGCTTCGCGGAATCGAAACTATACAGTTAAACTCAATTCTTAATTGTAACAACTTAGATTCTAATTAATACACCGCGACAATTATTCTCATAACAATTACAAGTCTCGGTGCATATCAGAATATACGAATAATCAGTCCAAAACCCACTAAGGTGTACGTTTACCGCTCGAGGTACGTTAAAATTGTTACGAGGCCTAATACTAACATTTCTTGCGGCTCCCCACGTTACCCATACGTAGGTTCGTCTCGATTCTCTACCTTCCTGAAGCTCCCTACGTTAGCCATACGTAGGTTTGTCTTCGATAACCAACCTCTTGGAGATCCCTACGTTAGCCATACGTAGGTTCGTCTCCGCGTCTACTTCCTTAAAGCACCCGGTGTTACCAACAACACTGGTCAAGCCACTAGTTTCGCCTAGTTTCGCATTTTAAGCCGGGGGGGGGGGGGGGGCCCGGTGCACTCCTCGGTGTTCTCTCGGGCTCGTGGCACTTTGGCCGTGTCCACAGTCACACCTGGCCCAAGCGAAGAGCTTTAGGCCAGGCGGGAACTCATTACCTCAACTTCCTGTTTCAACCCCGCGTTTCGGGTGATCCTCGCTTTCTCTTGAACCCGGGCCTATCCTTTCGAGGATGCGCGCTACTCTGCTGGGCATGGTCCATCATTGGGCGGGGCCATTCTACCTATTTGTCGGGAATGCTGAAGCGGGGTTGGACGTCGGGCAATCCACATCCCTCAGGACCTGCAATACCAGCCTGCATGTTCGCCCCTTTACACCATATATCAAAGTTGAGAGTCCTATCCACCCCCTACCATGCTACACCTGAGGTCGTTGTTCGATCCTCGTTCTCAGTTGGAGTGTTCCGTATCTCCGACTGGATTGGTTCCCTCTTTAGTGTTGCCACCCCCCCTCCCCCTTCCTTTTTAGTCCCTAGCACACCCCCCGTCCCTCTTGCTCCTACCCACCTCCTTTGGAGGTTCTGGCTACCTAGACGCGGTTTGCCAAAATCCGCCCCCCCCCCTTCTCTAAATATCCCTTTCGGGCCCTGATCCGAATTAAAGCTCGCCACCGTTCATCCATGTCGGGGTTACCGACTTATACATGATTCTATTTATCCCCTTTTTGTTGTACCTAATCCTACTTCTAAATTCCTTTTTTGTTTTAAGTGCTGTAGGGAGGAGTGTTCGGGTGAGGGGTCCCCACAGCGTGTCTGATGGTCAGACGCGACTTCCGTGGATGGGCCCCAGCCGTCAGGCTTGCCAACCCGTCCTCGCTGCCACTCTTTCCCACTTGGCGAGCCTACCCTACTGGTGTTAGGCTGGGTTATTTCGTGTTCCCCATGACTCTCAACCCCGAAAACATGGCGAATTTCTTACTTTGCTCGCGGTCACCACCCGCTTCACGGGGAACAAATTGGGTTCCCCCCTTCTCCACGCTGGAAGGTTGTTTCCACTGTTTGGAAGGGTCACCACCTCTTCCACAGGGTCCGTAGATCCATCTGTGTGGTTCCGTGACTCCTTTTCCTACAATGGTGTAGTTTGGTCGGACAGTCACCACCCGTCCAAGGCTGAACTCCTCCCATTCTGTGGGGAGGTGCGCGAACCCTTTTCTAAGAGATGGTTATTGTGTTCGGTTACGGTGGATGCTCTGAGGCGCAGTCGGCGCATCCCTGTGCCTTGCGGGCTTCCTGTTACTAGTTTTCTTCGTTTGCTGTAGTGAGGAGTCTGATCGGGACACGAGCGGGGGGATTCAGACGTCGTCAGCCGTAGGTGAGTAAAGTAGTGGATATTCCCGTTCTCAGCTCTTGATATGGTACCATGGCCTGTCCCATACTCTACTCTTTCCCTTGCTATGTCCTTCTGTTCTACACCCAGCGGAGTAGGAGATCTGTGCAGTGTCGTTCCTATACGGTTTTTCTGCGAGATGCCCCTCAGTCCGTCTGGCGCCTGCCTTGCTGATACCTTGTTCTGTGGCCAGGTACACCACCCCTTCCATGGAGTCGGTGGATCCATCTATGTGGTTCCGTGACTCCTTTTCCTACGATGGTGGAATTCTTCTTAACTGTGGCCACGCCAGTATTACTGCCAGCGTGCCATATTTGTTGCTGTGGCCATGCCGATGTTTCCATCGACGTGCCATGATCTTTACTGCGGCCACATCAATGTTTCCATCGACGTGCCGTGCTCTTTACTGTGGCCACGCCGATATTTCTATCGACGTGCCATAATCCTTACTGTGGCCACGTCAGCATTGCTGCCAACGTGCCATATCACTTCCTTAGGTGTTTTGTCCGCGGGGGCCTATCTCCGACTCCCCGGCTACGGGTATTTCGTCCTAGACGGTCTTTCCCGCCGGGAAGCTTCCCCTATCCGCAACCTGGGGACGCGCCACGTAGGGGTTCACCTCCCCTCCCATTTGGACAGCCAAACAGGTGCGCGGGGCCAAGCAACTAACAAAAAAAAAAAAAAAAAAAAAAACATAATCCAATATAAAGCTCCGGCTACGCAGCCGCCCCCTCTGACTCGTAACAAATATATGACAATTAGGGGTGCGCGAGATCCTGGTCGGGACGGGAATTTTTCTCGGGATCAGGATGGAATCCCGAAAATTTCAGAATCCCGAATACATCTAGGATTCCCGCGAATTTCTGCGGTTCCGAAACCAGTTGGGATTCCCGGGAATTTCGAAATCACGTAAATGTTCGAGATTCCTGAAACGTCTGCGATTCCTTATATTTTATGTCTCTCCATACTTCCAACAATTACTAGAATCTGGAAGCCATTGTGTTCTCGAAAATTATTAATCAGGAACGTTTATGTTAGTAATATTGTAGAAAGTTATTGCAATTTTCGATATTTCTAACAATGCAGAATTTTAATATCGGTAGATATTTCTGAATGGATAGTCAATAACACAATTTTGTTCCGCGGCATCTCAATTAAGTATGTCTTATCTTATTCCAAACATCGGGATCTCGTGAGTTGTTCAACGAAAGGAAATTACTATGAGTAGGTATACAGGGTGCAAGACTAACAACGCCCAGAAGGAAACACCTAGAACAATTTTTCTTAGAACTAGACACGATACCGTCTTTGAAACCAGCCAAAATAGCACCCTTCCTAGAAGAGACCAACCCATGGAAAATGGACGACGCCCATTAACCAAACATAAGACACATATTCCAGGATGACGAACATAGTACACGCAGAAAAAAAAAGGACCCGTACACCGCATCGGCACAAAGAGAAGCCACGGAGGACACCCCAAGTGGTTGAACTGAAGTGGTAACTCGTCGAGGAAGGGGTCCACTGGCGGGGGGCGTGGACGAGGCCCCCTACCCTACCTCCTACAAGCATGAATACTCTCACTAGCCAAGTGTAAATGGCACTCCCCAGCAATGGGTGTAAAAAAGAAAAATAGTAACCATCGCTAGAAAAGGGTCTGCGCGCCTCCCTTATAGAGGGAAGTTCCCAGACCTAGGACTGGTGGTGACCGTATCAAACAGCCACACCATCTCACGGGAAGGTATAACGGCTACATGAAAATGGACCCAACAACCTTGTGGATCGGGTGTTGATCTTTACCAATAAAAAAAAAACATAATAACCTTTCGATACTGAAAAGAGGGGATCTCAAGTGAACCCTGTAGCGGGTAGTCACCGCGTCATCCGGGTCGTTAGGGATTGAGAGCTACCGGGACACAACCCAAACTATCAAAACCCAAATAGGATAGGCCCGTTATAGTGTTAAACAAGACCGAGGGAGGTGGACGGGTGGTCACAAGCAAGCCTTGGCCCCAAGACATTGCGGGGAACTACCGGGACCACCCCACGACCCTTAGAGTAGGACTCGGAGGCATCAAGACGTAAGGTACAAGCCGGTAACCCGAACATCGAGCGATGTTAACGGGCCATCGGCGAGATAGGGAACCGAGAGGTATAGGTAAGCCAACTAAGGAGGAGGGAGGGTCTCTGAATTGCTCACGACCTAACTAACACCTCAATACAGAGGCGGGAGAGGTAAGAAGGAAGGGGGGAGTGCTAGGGAACAAAATCATTGAAGGGGGTGGAGGGGTGGTAAACTTGAAGGAATAAGATCCAGCCCGGGTTACGGAACACGTAGACTGAGAACGGTGTCCGACTAGCGGCCCAGGTATAATTTGACAGAAGGTAGATAGAGCTCTCAATCACGCCGACTCGACGTAGAGGGTAAACACGCAGGCTGGCACTGCGGGTCCTGAGGGATGCGGTTTGCCCAACGCTCAACTCCGCTACGGCATTACCGATGCATAGGCAGCATGGCCCCGCCCAAGGATGGACCTCCCCGTAAAGTAGTGACGTCGTCGATAAGGATAGGCCCGGGCCAAAAGAAAGCGAGGACCTAGCGAGAAACGGGAAGAATCTATGGCCGGGTGGCCCGGCCCCCCCCCCCCCCCGGTCATACAACTAGACCGGGGTAGACGAAACGGGCTAATACCCACGCAGCCAAGAGGCCGCACCGACGCCCCCCTCCGACCAACAAAGCAAAAACTATACAAAAACTATGGTCATCGTATTCGTCTTGAAACGCTTTATAAGAATGTGCATATCTTCTCTATGCTTCCACCAATAAAAAAACAACCCTTTTTTTTTCTATTGTTACAAGTAAGCGAATTAATTAGGTGGCCTGCTTTAAATGCCTCACCCTGTATATATTAAAATTGTAACCGTAACTTACTTGAGTAAACGATTCACCCTTACTAACTATTGTGTTATTATTTTAGGTCAGTTCTCGGAATTACTTGCAGATATCGGGCCTATTCGTGAGGCATCGCTTGCTGTACCCCCACTATCGCTCTAGTATTTTTTATTTTCACAAATAATTACAATTATTAATATTATGTTTAGGTCTATAAACATTTTGTATATGTAGCGTGTATCTGGAAATTGTCAGGGAAGTCGGAGCGGTCGGGCCCACGGCCAAACCCTTGAATTTCGAGGCTTCAAATATTCGAGATCTCAAGGGTCGCCGGGTCATAAAGTATCGTTTCCGTCGGCCTTGACTAGGAGAAAGTTTTTCCTACAATGTTGCGAGGTTTCCTTGATGCACGCACCCTCATCGCACCGAGTCAAAAAAGGGACAGTTGTCCTCCAGCGCTAACGGTGCACGTTCGTCGATCGGAGAAACGCTCCTGAAACGACTACACGTGAATTTTGGAAAATAAGTATTATTAATTAATTTAATTAGCAAGCACAATTTTTTCGCACTTTCATCTTGTTCCCTTCATATATATACATATAATAAGAATAATGCATGATATAATAATTTAAATGTTGTCAAGAGCTTTCCACATGACCCAAGAGGCCTATTCCACTAAACGTTAATAAGGCCGATGATAAAATGTGACTTAGGAAGAAAATTGAATTTCCATTCGTAACAAAAATTTGGAGTTGGTGCGAAAAGAGAAGCATATGGTTGAAAGCATCGTATATACCAGTTCTGGCCACCACGCGGCTCGCCACGTTAAATTGTGCGGCCCGTCGGGTGGTATATGTACAAAAAATATTAAATAAATGAAAATTTGCATGTGTCATTACTACACTGATGGACAAAATTAAAGGGACACTTTTTTAAAACGTCATATCTATGGGAGTTTTCAACCGATTTTGGAGAAACTTCGCGAGGAGCAGTTTTGAAGTGTCCTCTAAATGTGCACAAAGTTGCATTGGCGAGGGTTGACAGGAAGGGGTTAAGTCACCCCCGTAAAGAGGGCCACGTCAAAAAACGCCACTTCTGAAGAGGCCAGGGGTGACGGAAGGGGTTGAAAAAATCAAATACCTTTGGGGCGACCTTCCTCGATGCCCTCAACAAAATGCCCCCCTCAAAATCCCTCTCGGGCAAACCCACCCCTCGCAACACCCCATCCCCTCCAAAATCCACAATTTTTGGACTTCAGTCCCGAATTTGGGCTCAATGCATTCTCTGGAATCTCCTGATCCAGGAAATACCAACGCCAACGCCGTGCGCCCCATAGGCACCCCTTGGAAGGATGGAACAGTTCGCCACTTTTCAACACCTTTCGTAAGGGAACACTTCCACACCTCGAAGGGCGGTGAAATTCACCATGTTTATTCTCGGTACGTTAAGGATCAATGTCATTTAAAGCTCGTTTCGAAAACTGCCCCTGGAGCTGAACAGGGTGGCCCAGAGTTAGGGGTGATTCACCCACAGGTGTAGGGGTTGGAACGATGTTTCGTTGCGTGGAATACATGTGATACGGTCCAAGGCATTGGAGTGACACAGTTTTAATGTCTTTTCCCCGCATGGATAGCATTAAAATATGGAAATGACGTTTTTTTTGGAAAACCCACCCGCGAGTTTAGGCCTGTGTACCAGGTGAATGAGTAACCCCACGTCAACGCCGTTCGTGGAAACGGGCGCGCAAATGCTTTATTAACAGGTCCCCAAAAATTCAGATATTTTGAATCACGCTTTCATTGTCAAATCGGAGTAGATTTGAAAGAGTATTAAGTTGGCCGGACGGAGCCGGCATGCAGAAGTGGAGCGAGGGCCTGCAGCTGTACGTGGTTAAACCAAACCGGACTCCAATTTAACTGTTCTAACAGTTAAGAGATTCCAGGGAATGCATTGAGCCCAAATTCGGGACTGAAGTCCAAAAATTGTGGATTTTGGAGGGGTTGGGGTGTTGCGAGGGGTGGGTTTGCCCGAGAGGGATTTTGAGGGGGGCATTTTGTTGAGGGCATCGAGGAAGGTCGCCTCAAAGGTATTTGATTTTTTCAACCCCTTCCGTCACCCCTGGCCTCTTCAGAAGTGGCGTTTTTTGACGTGGCCCTCTTTACGGGGATGACTTAACCCCTTCCTGTCAACCCTCGCCAATGCAACTTTGCGCACATTTAAAGGACACTTCAAAACTACTCCTCGCGAAGTTTCTCCAAAATCGGTTGAAAACTCCCATAGATATGACGTTTTAAAAAAGTGTCCCTTTAATTTTGTCTGTCAGTGTATATTGCGCAAGTGCGATTTTGAACTCCAGTTCTATATCTGATATCTACGAACGTCAAATGTTACTGAATGAATCGGTTTCAATAAGCAACCATCAGTAACGTTCATTTGTAATTTGAATATAGTTATGTATAATAAATGAATAAAGCAACAATCCACACATTTTTGTTTTTAGTAATAGAGGAGAGTGGAACAATGATGTCAAGTGGTATTTTGTACATGTATTATATTTTTTAACCTATGTTAGTGTTATTTTTTAACTTATGTTTTCCTAAAGTGCGGCCCGCTGTATCGTTACGCGTCATCGAAGTGGCCCGTGAAACTATTTGAGTTGGCCAGGCCTGGTATACACCTTCGAGTGAAAATATAGAAGCAAATAAAGTGTCACGTAATGTCAATATAGTTTCTGAGTGGGAACTTTCTCAAAAAGCTCTTACACAAGTGGAGAAACAATTTGGTTTCTTTACAATAGATTTATTTGCATCTAGATTGAATAAGAAATTAAGGAAAACATGCTCTACAAGATGCAAGAGGTTATTCCGATTGGTCAAGCCATCTCGGCGTAATCGGTAAACAGACATTAAAAAAAAATGTCGAATTGAGTAACCACCTCCTTTTTCGAAATCGGTTAAAAATTGCCTTTATTATATCATATATTATTGTTATTATATGTATATAAGGTCCTTATTCTAATAGAAGGCTTTCAACGATGATAATAATAATAAACTAAATATGTTTCTGTGTAAAAGAATGGTTTGTATTTTATTTTTCTATTTACATTGCACTATTTACATATATACAGGGTGTAAAAAACCACTTTCAGGGGTTATTGTACAGATCTTGATTGGTGGACATTTGGAAAAGAAACCGTCCGCAAAATTCATTATGACCTCGAAATTTAAGGTCCAAGATTTATTCAATTTGAAAAAATTCTACTCGCGGAATAGGTAAATAGCTTCAAAGGAGCCATATACCGGAGAAGAACCGGTGCGTAAAAAAAAAAAAATTTCGATTGTCAGAAAATAAACAATATCGTTTATAAGACGATAAAACACACTATTTTGAATTTACCGTTCAATATTTAATAAACGACAGATTGAGAAAATACGTAACACTGTTTCATTTTCTTCCGCGCTGTGTATTACGTTTGTGTGGTGCGGTCACACTTCGCCATCGCGTGTGCGTATACGAATAGGAGCTAGGGTGGGGTACCCTCGGCGCAGCCATGGCGCCCCGGTCAGTTGCTCCGCGCTATCGAGAATTTGCGAAAACTTTAACAATTTTTTACGCGAAAACGGTTTGTCTCCGGTATGTATTAGGTTGTCCCGAAAGTTTCTTTCGCGAGTTGCACTCAATTATTTTATGTGGTCGTGTTTATATAAATAGACAATCTAATTTCATAGATATTCATGTTCTAACAGTAATGGAGCAAAATGAATCGTGCACAATTCAGTAATGTAACATAAAACATAAAATATTGTGCATGTATTACTTATTAATAAAGCGAAAGAAACTTTTGGGACAACCTAATAGGTCCTTTGAAGCTTTTTACTTACACCTCGAGTAGAATTTTTTAAAATAAAAAAATACTTTGACCTTAAATTTCGTGGTCATAATGGATTTTGCGAACGGATTTTTCTGCAAATGTCCACCGATCCAGATGTGTACAAGAACCTCTGAAAGTAGTGACCATTAATTTTGTTACACACTGTAACACTGTACAATCTTACTTGTAAAATAAATGACAATTTACGTTTATTATTAATTGTTTCTATACTTACACTTTATCTTTTACTTTATTCTTACTGTGCTTTTCTGATCTCTTGCTCTGATTTCTACTTGCTCTTCTGATCTCTTCTTATCTCTCCTTATCTCTTTATCTCTATCGATATCGATTGATATTGATCCCCTATAGTTATGTTCGCGCGGAGCGCGGTAGATTCAAATGCAGAAAATACATTTTCTTTACATGCATATATAAAAGATGTTTATAGACCCAAACATAATATTAATAACTTTAATTATCTATGAAGATAAAAAATACTAGAGCGATAGTGGGGGTACAGCAGGCGATGCCTCACGAATAGGCCCGACATGTGCAAGTAATTTCGAGCACTGTTTTGGGTACATAACCGTTTTAGTTGAAATGTAAAATTGTGTTACAGATTTTTATTATATATAATCAATATTAATAACTTTTCTTCTTATTCTTCTATTAAGGTTTATTATGGAATCCAGTACACTTACATCGAACACATCTAGGCATAATTTCAGTTTTATTATCAATTAAGAAATGTCCTTACATACGTTATCAAAGTAGTTCTGAAATGGCAAAGAGATTGGCAGAAAAAATACGTGAAACATTAAATAAAGAATCAAATTCGTTCGAATTCAGGCAGGAGTCAAACCCAGTTTTACTTATACTCGATAGAAGAGACGATCCCATTACTCCTTTATTAAATCAATGGACTTATCAGGCAATGGTCCATGAATTACTAACTATTAATAATAATCGTGTTAATTTATCACATGTAAAAGGTATTTCAAAGGAATTAAAAGATGTTGTTCTTGACGCGGAACATGATGAATTTTATGCAAATGTAAGTACCGTGCTTAAAATGTCAATCATTATAATATTTTTAAGTATTTTAAGTAAAAGGATACTTGTATTTTGAATAGAACTTATATCACAACTTCGGTGAAATTGGACAAACGATAAAAGAATTGATGGATGAATTTCAAAAAAAGGCTAAAAATCACCAGAAAGTAGAAAGTATTGCTGATATGAAAAATTTTGTAGAAGCTTATCCTTTATTTAAGAAGCTTTCTGGAACTGTATCCAAACATGTAACATTAGTTGGAGAACTTTCCTCGCTTATAGAAAATCATAACTTGTTACAAGTATCAGAATTGGAACAAGAGCTTAGTTGTCAAAATGATCATTCTATGCAGGTATGTACACTTAATCGTACTTCGTTATTATTTATTTGTAATAATGTTGTTTACTTCTAATTCTTATTATAGCTGCAGAGAATAAGAGAACTTATTAATAATTACCAAATTCGAGAAATTGATAGCGTTAGATTGGTAATGTTGTACGCACTTCATTATGAAAAACACACAAACAATGATATTAGCGGTTTATTGAATGTATTAAAAAGTAAAGGGATTTCTGAAAAATATGTGAAGGTATATTAGAACTAATATAATTGTTGTCGAGATTTGTTATTTTATTTTGACATAACTAACTAAAAGTAATGTTGTAGCATGTTCATAACATATTGCAATACAGTGGAATTAACACAAGGCAAAATAATCTATTTGATCGTGAATCGGTAGCGAAGATAACTAAAAAGCTATTCAAAGGCTTAAGTGGAATAGATAACATATATACTCAACACACACCTCTACTGAATGAAACAATTGAAGATTTAATAAAGGGAAAGTTAAGTCCACAAATGTTTCCATATCTTGGAAATACAATAATATCTAAAAGGTAAATTTTGTACATTTTCATGATCATTTTATTTTAAACAATTAGGAACAGACAACGCAATGTACTTATTTATAATGTTTTAGTTACATATCAATTGTTGTTTCAGGCCGCAAGATATAATTATTTTCATGGTTGGAGGAACAACTTATGAAGAAAGCTTAACTGTCTATAATTTAAATAAACAAAATCCTGGAGTAAAAATTATTTTAGGAGGTACTACTATCCACAATTCTCAAAGCTTTTTAGAAGAAATTCAACATGCTACATCGGGTACCTTTTCAAAATATAGAAATAATAATAAGTAAAATTATAATATAATTTATAATATATTGTTAGTATATTATACTTTAAGTTCATATTTTTATCTAAATATTTATATTTACAATTATGAGTAGTTGGCATATTGTAAATTATTTTTTTCAAGAAATAAAGTTTTGGTGGTAATAATTTTAAAGAAAATGGCTACAATAAAAAAAACAAAATGTTATATTAATATCATAGTTAAGGAGATAGACCCGAGTAATGCAGCGAGGTGACATTACTGGCAAAAATGGGCCTAAAGAAGGGTTTGGTAGATTTCGTTTTTCGTCCTTATATGAGAATATTTGAGGCTTGGTGATGGCTCATTCGAAAGAGGAAGGTCCAATACATGCGACTCCGGTCATAATTCAACGAGATTTTGTTAATATGTTATAACATGAGTGTCCAAAGTAGAGCAAAAATATCTCATATATATAAAATATTCTCATATAAGGACGAATAGTGAAAAATTGTAAAAGCATTCCCAAAGACAAGTTCCGCCATTTTGTGGATAATGCAGTGCCAGTTACGTAAGAAATTTAGTTCAGGAAATCGGCACGAGATGGCGTTTTCTGAGGTATTGTTGTGTGGGTCGTGCTCCGTAAGAAACTCTCCCACAAAGAACATGAACAGACCAATAGGAATTCCCGTGATAACCTTTTTTTTGTATTTATTATAATAAATTGGAAGGGTGCTATATCTAATAAGATTTGATTTCTTTTTTCGTTATAACGTTCTTTATTTTTCTAGAGAACTGGTACACTATTTCGTCGTGGCGCTCCGCTCACGTTCCTAGCCGGCACATTGTATTTTATTTTAATGTGCATGAATACATCAGATTCATGGCTTCCGTTTCTGGTAGTGAACGTGGTGAGAAGTAGAAAAGGAGTGTGAAAGGAGAAAGGTGAAAAAGGTGTGGTAGAGTGAGTGTGCAGGAGCGAGGAGTGAGAGGATGGGCCAGAAGTGAAGGGCGGACCGAGCGTGATGAAAGGTGTGTGAAGGGAGAGGCAGGGAAAAAGCAGGAAGTGAAAGAGTGAACGAGTGGAAAAGTAAGGTTAGGAAGAATAGTGAGACGATTGGAGGAGAAAGGAAGGCGAGGGAAAGTCGGGGAGAAGAAAGGGATAAAGAGAGGTTGAAAGAAGGGTAGGAGGCGGATAGATAAGAAAAGGGTGAGGGAAAGTGACTGGTAAGAAGGTGAAAGAGGGAAGGGCGAGGAGAGTAGATAGATAAATTGGACGGCAAGAGAACGAAAACAGGAAAGGAGTGGCGCGTAGCGAGGAGAGGAAATTCCGTGCTCCGTAAGGAGAGGAAGGTCTGAGTCGGTAAAGAAGGATATGGGTGATAAGTGAAGAGAAAGGTGTGTGGTGGATTGGGGAGAAAGTGAAGAATATGGAAGGACAGGATAAAAAAGAGAGCAAGATGATGGGGATGGGGGTGGAGACAAGGGGTGCAAGGGAAGGAGGCAGGGAAGGGTGAGAAAGAAAGGGAGGGTAGTGTGGGAAGGAAGAAAGATCTGGAGGAGTTTTTTAAAGGGGGAGCGTCGGTCGGGGGGGAGGAAAGATGTATTTTAAGAAAAGTGGACTAATGCAAAGGTCGCCAGAGAGGGAAGAAGAGAGCATGGAGAAGATAGGGATGGAAGGGATGTAAAGATGTTGATGGAAATGATGGGGGAGATGAGAGAGATGAAGAAGATGTTAGATAGAGGAGGAGAAGATAGAGACGACGACGGGGGGAAATGAGAGAGATGGGGGAATCGATAGAGGGGATAACGAAGAGAGAGATGAGGGAGTTGATAGAGGGATCGATAAGGGAGGTGAAGGAGGACATGAGGAGGAGAGAAGAACGGTGGAGGAAGGAGAAGGAGGAACTGCTAGCGAAAATAGAGGCGCTGGAAAAAGAAAGGTGGGGAAAGAAGAAAGGAAGGGAGATAAGGAGGGGGGGAAGGAGGAAGAGAGACAACTGGCGAATGTAGTGAAGACGCTAGAGAGGAGATTGGAATTGGCGAATACGGCGGACAGAAGGAGAAACATCATAATTAGGGGGATAAAGACGGAATTGGGGAAAGAGAAGGATACGGTGAAGGAAATGTTGAAGAAGTTAGGGGTGAAAGGGGAGGTGTAGAGTGCGAGGCAGATTGGTGGGAAGGGCATGGAGGTGGCATGGTTGCAGGATGAAGAAATGAGAAGGGTGAGGGTGAAGAGGGGGTTAGGTAGTAGAGGACAATCATAATTGAACACCAATCGACAATCAGTAAATCCAAAGTCTCAACGCAGATTAAAATCAAACGCGCGACGGTATATACAATGTAAACGGCCCGGCCGTCCCACGCGAGGAACCCCAGTAGCGTAACTATATAAAACCCAGAAACTTTCCACGCGGCCACTTATTCATCACAAGGTATCAAGCGAAATACATCAACTAGCAATAAATATTATCCCCACATACACACTATCAACAGAACGCGAACATTAGAATCAGAATCACGCGCATATCACGAAAAACCAAATAACATAATAAAATATCTAGGAAAAAACCCTCGGGAACAAACGCGACAGAATATGATCTTTAAATACGCACCGTCATACGAATCCAGACTTCCCGACGGGAAATATTCCAATCTAAAAAAAAAAACTTCCTCGACACAATCACAAATCACACACGATAATCGAAACACATCGCGCACACGCGTAATAAAAAAATTTGCAAATAGCTAAAATCGACAAACCGGAAACATGAATTATTCCCCTCGCCCGGGTTAAGACCAACGAAAACCGAAATAGAACACAACAAGATACAGCAGAACCCAAAAACCTAAAAACACAAAACCCGAACATATAACACAAGTCACGAAACTGATCTCCCGGGGGGGGGGGGGCCCCCAAAAAAAAACAACCCCAAAAACCAATAACCAAACAACAACACTAGAACAAAAACACCGAAATATCCCACCAAATATGCCCCAGCCGACTACAAACTACATGCAAAAACACTCTAGGCTTACCATAAGGACAACCCATCGAGACAATACAACAAGACTATCAGTACAGTATGAAATCCCCACCCCCACAGAAAGCAGCCCAGTAAAACAACACAAAAGAACACACCAACTGAAGACAGACGACACTAACACAAACAAAACTCACCTGTTTTACTGAAGGGAGATAATAAGAGGTGCAAAGCGACGATGATGATCTCACAAGCGTGAGCGGCTGATCACAACAAAACGCCTCACTGAAAAGAAAAAGAAAACAACAATCAAACAATCAACCACACCAAGACTCCACATCACAAAACACTCGCAACAAACGTACACCGCACCCTCCCATCACAAAATACACAACCACACCAACAAACATCCAATAACGCATAACAACTAATTCATATAGCCATATTCACATCGACAAGCAACAGCACAATCCAAAAGAGCAGGTAGACGGCAACGGCAACACTCGGATCGGCGACGCAATCAGTAACGCCCAAAACAACAAAATCCTCCACTGAAACAAATAAAATATAAAAAAAAACAATTAACATTGCCGACTCTGGAAACAACATAATCATACCCAACAATCCCCTGAATACTGTCAAGACCCCCCCCCCCCCCCCCTCATAATTCGCAACCTCAACACAAAAACCGAATACTTACCAATAAAAACTCCACCACACCGACGCCAGCACGTAACCCAATAAAAATGCAACACAAAAACGGCTCACACGGCTTCTAAAAGAGAAAATATAAACTTGACACCCAAACAACACAACCAGGACAACAAAACTACCGGTCTAACTTAACA
Organism: Hylaeus volcanicus; assembly: GCF_026283585.1. NCBI lineage: Eukaryota > Metazoa > Arthropoda > Insecta > Hymenoptera > Colletidae > Hylaeus > Hylaeus volcanicus. The sequence continues at coordinate 724 of NW_026533117.1, read as the reverse complement.
AGAATTCATCTTACCAACAAGACAGCGCTCACGATATTAAAACTGCAATGACCGTACAAACAAGAGACCCACTACACGAACTAACCAACCCCCACCTAACACTACCCCCACTATGAAAACAACTATGAAAACTATGGCCACCACACCCAACCAACGACAATACCCCACACACACATACCACCAACGCCACTACGAACCGTCTCCCCAATACCAACACAATCATCGTATAACAATCCAACCACAAACAAACATACCCCAACACCCACAACAACATCCCCATCCAACGAACAAATACCACAAGACAACCAACAAATAGACACAACAACACACCCCATAACAACCCAAGACACACGGACAACACAACCAACGAGCACAACACAGCGACAAGAACCAACACAGGAAACCAACCAAACAGACACCTCACCACAAACAAGACATCTCCCGGAGAAAACCTAATAAACCAACACCAAAGATGGATACCACCCCAAGGAAAATACTCCGCTATAAACACCCACACCTCCACACAGAAATGGTTAGACATCTCCTCAACAGAAACAAACTCCAAACTCCTAATAAATACACAAATACAGTAACTATACCACCTACCATCCGACGTACCCATGATGCATCAGCAAATACACTCCACTAACTATCCGCCCCAAATATCACATGAGCAACGCCCCAAGCTGCAGAATTAACCAGACAATAATAACTCTTCTTCCCC